>NC_092635.1:8750697-9050697 GCF_039555335.1 Amphiura filiformis
ATACCCGCATGTTGTCGGTGTACCCAAACTTACAGTCCTTATTTGCTGAGGACTTAAAATAATGAAACTGTATGTGTAAAAAGTGAAAGTCCAAGTCACAAGCTTTAATTGAATGTAGGTTGCACTGTCGTAGCACTTAAAAAAATAAAATAAAGAATAAAAAGTCCCCTCCCAGGGGAGTCGTCTCTCTTACTTTCCATAGGTTGCTGTTGTCAGTCTTTCTTACTCACAGTGAGGCTATGCAATATGATTCAGGAGAAACTATTCCAGAGGGAGTATGTAAATTAAATGGAACAGCCATTTCAGAGGGAGTATGTAAATTAAATGGAACAGCCTTTTTTGGGGCTATTTCAGACGGAGTATGTAAATTAAATGGAACAGCCAATGGGTATGTAATTTAACTGGAACAGCCTTAACGCTTCACGATGGTATTTCCAATTATGATATAATACGATCTATCTGTTTAGTCCTACGTGTGTGGGGTGGATGGATGTGTGGGTGTTAGTAGCAATATAATTCTTAGGTGCTATCTGTGTACAAATTCTGAGACCGGAAGCTGCTTTCTTTGATGAGAAACGGCCCGCCCTTTGTTTTAACATTTGGGGCCCTGGGGCCCATAATATTTGACTTATGAGGCCCATGTACATAATTATGTTGAAGTATAATTCTTTAGTGCTATTAGTAGACTCAAGCTGGCCACTGTAGCTACTTTATTTACTGAGTAACGGCCGGCCCTATGTTTTAGCGTTTGGGGCCCTGGGGCCAATATTATGTGATATATGGGGCTCATGTGTACATATAACAATGTAATTCTCAGGTGCAATCTGTGTACAAATTCTGAGCCATAAAGTTGCTTTATATGATGCGAAACGGGCGGCCCTTCGTTTTAACATTTGGGGCCCTGGGGCCCAATATATATGACCTATGGAGCTCATGTACATATTTTAAAGTATGATTCTCAAGTGCTATCAGTAGACTCAAGCTGGGCATTGTAGCTGCTTTATTTACTGAGTAACGACCGGCCCTATGTTTGAGCGTTTGGGGCCCTGGGGCCCATATTATGTGACATATGGGGGTTATATATACATATGACAATATAATACTAAAAGACCTATCTGTGTACCAAATCTGAACCCTGTAGCTACTTTATTTGCTGAGAAACGGCCGGCCCTTTGTTTTAAAATTAGGGCCCCTAGGGCCCCCAGCCTTGTACATCTGGGCCAAAATGGGCAAAAGGCACATCTACAACTTAGGGCCCATACATATACTACATATGAGCCCTAGTGATCTTGTACTTTTAGAGCTAGGCTTGTCAATCTGTTGCACTATATTTTAACATTTGGGCCCGTGGGGCCCATAATATATAACATATGGGGCTCGTGTATATTTGAAAATATAGGGTAGCCCTAGGGCTATCAGTGTACCAACTCAGGGCCCTGAGGCTGCTTCATTTGATGAGAAATGGCGTGCTTTGTATTTTCACATTTGGGCCCCTGGGGCCCGTGACCTTTGACCTCTGGGGCCAAGATGGGGTAGGGCCCATAAGTGTACCACATATGGGCCCCAGGGACTTTGTAGTTTTAGCGCTAGCCTTGACAGAATGATGTGTTTGATGGACGGAGGAGAAGGAGGAGGAGGAGGAGGAGAAGAAACCACAGGATGGCAATAGACCTTTTTCCCTCTTTCCCATCATGCACTATTCCAGGGGGGTATGAGTGTCGCAAAATACATCATCTCCCCGGGGGAGTACAGAGTTATGTTCATCACATTCTGGAATACGGACATTTCGACTGGTGCCTTCATCACAAAAAAGGAATCCCCGATAATGATGATAATGGCGCCACGGTCACTAATACCTTTCGGGGCAAAAACAACATTTCTATGCCTTATGGACATGGTGTATTCACCCAAAAAAGTTTCCTGTTATTGAAACCTAACTTTGCATACATTTTATAGACCTAATGGTGAAAAACTGATGACGGGACACGCAGTAATATTTTACCGGCGTCCGTTTCACTTTTTTTTTCGGAGTTGAAAATAAAACGAACACAAAATCTCTTACACAGATGTTCTGCATCGCTCCGTAACTGCATCACTCGTGTATTCAATAATTGCATAATTAGTAACATCGATGGCCTTTACGATAATCCGCATATATGGAATCAGTATGCCCATATTAAGACAAAATAATTGCAAAGGCCTGGCAAAGACCATCGGATGCACACGATCTATGAGGTTGATGAACTACGTCATACCCCCCTGGAATAGTGCATTGTGGGATAGAGGGAAAAAGGTCTATATACCCGTCCCTGCTTCGCATGCGGGTATAACAATAACTATCTACATTCCAAGCGGAAACGCTTTTCAAAAACATACAACCTTTTTTTCGGGCAATCGCTGAAACCGAAATATGCAATTCTAGGCCATCTGTAAAAAGTGCGTGAGCGCTTGTGACTATGAACTTGGGTCACCGAAACAAATGTTTATATTGGTGTCAGGCCTTTCAAATTGATACAATAATTAGCCCCCCAATAATGGCTTTCATTTTAACCGTTATTTGTTACTTTTTTAGAAATCAAAGAACGTATCAAAAAACTTTTTGTAGATCGCTTAAAAATGGTCCCATCCCTTAAAAGGCACCTATTCGAAAGGCAAAACATATATTGGCCAGATATTTTGCCGAGTTTATTTAGTTGTTACCTATTTCAGGTATTAATAAACAGCGCCGACCAAAAACAATGGCGGACACGACGTTTACGTGATCGTGTAGCGCATGCCTCCTGAAACATCATTCAAATAGGTAGGTTTCGAAGTCATTAAGCTGGAACCAAACTGGAGATTCGTTCGATAAGTTACAATGCGAGAGAGAAATGCTACATTGAACATTCACTAGATAGCGGGTTGAACTGATAAAAACGAAAAGAAAACAAAATACTTCATGCATGAAATTGTATTGTTGAACGTATGTGACAGTTCACCAAGATCTAATGACTTCAAATCTATCATGAATTATGTTTCAGCATAAAATAAAACAGAAAGAAAGAAAGAAAGAAAGAAAGAAAGAAAGAAAGAAAACCCCAATCCTACCTAATAATAAAGTTTTTTTTACAAATTTAAGGTTGTGTGATGGGGATCATAAATGTTATGTATTTTTTACATGCGTTGTGTAAAAAATTACATAACAATTATGTAGTAAAATACCTAATAGCTGAGGTAAAAAAATCTACATTAAAGTTATGTAAATATTTTACCTAATATGCGTAGTATTTTTTTTATCTGCTATGTTATTTTTACATAATTCATGGTTATGTAAAAAATACCTATTTGTTTTGGAGTTCATATGCTACCTAATGTTATGTATACTTTTTACATACACGTCTGCATAACAACAACCTAATATGGGTATAATGGCTCCGCCCAATGACCCACATACATCGCTGCCAACCATTGCCGCGTTCTCTAAATATGGTCAAATCATCGTCATGTATGGCTATAAGCATTGCTATAAGTCACCCCCTCTGGTCGAAACAAATTTGCGCATGACAGACTGTCTATGCTCTTACACAAGGTCCCGAGCTCACACTGTCCTCACTTTTGCGATCGAATTAAAGCGCCTCTCTAATTTAGTACTCTCAGGTTGAACTGATGTAAGACCGCATGGCTCTTGTTTTGTAACCTAAAGTTGTCGGAATCTGCGCTTTGTTGGGAGGGGGGGGGGCAAAGGTAGATTGACACCCTCGTCCTAGTTTATGCAGGCTTATTTTTAAGAGACATAATACAATCTAATAACATCTTCATTTTAAAATATAATATGCATAAAGTTGCATTTACGGTGATCGTGTAAAATCATATGTAAATTCAAATTTAGAGCCCTTTATATTTTGATCACTCCTTCCAAATAATTAGAATATGAATGCTATACTTTAATTGATGTATTTAAAATTTGTTGAAATGTCAAAAAAGTCAAATAATGTGGCCAGTGTTTCTAAATACGAATATCTTGACCTGACCAAGATTACCTTGACCTGACCAAGATTATTTTGACCTGTCCAAGATTATCTTGACCTATCCACATTACTTGATATAATCGACAGTTAACCAGACTTTGAACAAAAGAAATACAATGGTTGGTGTAGTATTCATGTGTACACGCAAATAGATTTTGATTTATTTTTAATGTTAAAGGACAAAGCATAGTATAGCTTATAATTGTCTCTATATGTTCTGTTTATTATTTAAATATGTTTTACATCGTGTTTGAAAAAGTGATTTTCAGCTATATAGTAAAGGGAGGGAGAAAGTGAAATAGAAAACTGTTTGTTTTAGAAGTGATATGAACATGTAAAACAAAGAGACAATTATTTATTGGAAACCCAACACTCTACGTCATCTTTTGCCGTATAATTTACCGCTAATGAAATGGGTTTTTTAAAACATTGTCGATTTATACCATCATCGTTTCACCCATTCAGCAACATGTATGTTTGGTGTGCATTCGATTAGTAAAATAGATTTGTATTGATTCAACCTACTTGTAGTGAAACATTTGATTGAAAGTGTAAGGACTAGTAGATTTATGTAGAACGAGTCGATAATATTGTTTCAAATAAAGGATTGTCACAAGAACTTTGCTGCTACCAAATATTCATAATGTAACAACTTTTGTGGTATTATTTAAACAATTATTGCTTTGAAATTAATATAGACCTCCAAATCAAACCTTCAAAGTCAATTTGATACGAAGATAAGTATTAACAGTGATGGGAGGATCACAGCAAAGCTTCAGAAATGACAATAATTTCAGAAATGACACATCGATTGCATTGAATTAAAGCGACAAATGTGATGATGTCTATTGCGAATTCGTGACGTAATAATGGTAAACAACAAAAATAATATGAACAAGCAATGCTAATTTTATTAACGTGATTAATATGATTTTTAGACAATTTCACGGATCGATTCAAACTCCATTTTGAAACACCCACTGACCCACTTGTGTCAGCGCTACATCGTGCTTAAAGTCAGTCAATTTAAACACAAGGCGCCCAATTAAAACTACCTTTGCATAATGATCGGCCAGTGTCATATGCCGCGGCCACTACTATTTTCAAGCTTTATTTTTTACTAAACCGGAATCATTGAATTTATGGAGAAAATGTTAGTTTATAAAAGAAGCCGTTATTTGGCTGCTTTTGACGGCAATAGACTTACGAAATAGAAGTACAACATTGTCATTTCATGTCCGAAGTGTCTGCGATGAGTGAGCTGAAGGATGATTAGAGCCGTGGGACTTGTATTGGCTAGCCAAAATGTAACGACAATTTATACATTATATGCGAAACCAATCGTATTTACCAGTGTCACGCGTAAGCTGTTTAAAAATAAAGGAATGATGAAGAAGACTAAAAAGAATATCTGCGATACTAAACACAGTAAAAGTACTTGAGTTCTATTGTGTCGTGATATGTTAAACCATGTTAAATGTGATTTAATATTTTAATAATCATTTATTCAAAAAGTACCACCAATGTTACAGTCGATCATTGTTTGATAATAAACAAGCAAACATTCTCTTTTCATTTCACCCGGTACTTCAATGCCAAACAATAATAACAACAACAATAATAATAATGATAATAATAATACTAATACTAATACTACTACTACTACTACTACTACTACTACTACTACTACTACTACTACTACTACTACTACTACTACTACTACTACTACTACTACTACTAATAATAATAATAATAATAATAATAATAATAATAATAATAATAATAATAATAATAATAATAATAATAACTTTTGATGCCTGCTACAGCCCTAGCTGCGAATCACTTTTGCTTTTAAATATACCATATATTTTGAGACCCCTAAATACAATAATTTCTGAATGCTGCTTGTTGTCAAATCAACCTTTTCGCAATTATTTTATTCTTTCCAGACGCTTATGAAAAGGTTTGACTACAAAAACGATTCTCTTATAAATGCACCTACGCACAGTTTTCACATGGATACACCCGAGCACACACTCTTTTTTAGCAGAGCGAGTCTAACCTAATACGCAGTCTCTGTTATACTACACGGTTGAGTGCATAGCACTATAAGAGCTGTGTGAGATCTAGTGGAAAATAGGATTCTGTGATTGGTTTCTGTCCCTTCTTTCAATCAAAATTTATTTTTTATATCAAACGAAAGATAATACTTCCACCTAAAAAACTTTTCCATGTGCAATTCAATGTTATAGCAAGGCGATTGTGGTAAGTCTGTTGAAAACTACCAATCCAAGCACATTTTTGACCAAAGTGTAGGTTTTAAAAGTCAAAACCTTAAATTTTCCTGTTTTGTCATACGGTTGTAAATTCAATGAACTATGGCTTTGCTAAAGATCTCTTGCAAATTGATATGACAGAATCCATATTTATTTCTTGAATTCTTGTGAACTGAGAAACATATTGAATTTTAAACAAATCGCAGCTTTTGAGTTTTAACCACTGTATACAATTTGACCTCTTTTCTTTTTTTTTTTTTTTATCAAGGGTGCCTACAGGGTACCTGTGCTATATACACCTAGCTAGATTAAACAAGAAGATGTTGATCATACGCAGAGACAAGCGATTTGCGCCGAAAATATAGCGAAATGCGCGTAGATTGCGCAGAACTTGTATACAAAAAACATAATATACCGTGTCATGTAGGGTATATGGATTTTTAGCATTAATACTAACCCATAAGGTTACGGTGGTTTTTCTAATTTCTGGCCATATACGTCTCGCTAATTAATGCAAAAATAAGTATAAATAAACATAAGTCATGGCACGTAAGGGGAGAAACATTCGATTATTACAAACATTGTTTTGTGCGAATGCTGTCAGCTTTATAACCGTGCCATTTAAAACTAGTTCCAGCACATGAACTTATGTAAAATAGCAATTTTATGTAAATCTTATGTAAAATAGCCACATCGGGAATTCTGAGGATTTTGAACGAATTTGATATATTGATTAATTCAATTACAAGCAACTTGGTGAATAGAGAAACTCAATCTAAATGAATGACTATGTTAAAATGGGTATTAAGTAAAAGTACAGGTGGTAGAGGTGTTGTAAGTAGGTTTTGCAATTGATTGTATATAAAACAATTCTATAAATGTACATAATTGCCTCGTGTTTGTAAACGTGTTCTTGAAATGCTCAACCGGAGGTCATGTGCTCTTTATTGCTTCTGACACCTGTAGATCATTGTTATCTTCTAAGAAAACATTTTAAATCATCTAAACGCAAGCATCAACTAGCTTTTTCATTTTATTCAATATCTTTTTCTAAATTATTTACACGAAACACACATTCAGTCGGTATCTTTCAAAATGTGTTCGATCGTATTGTTTTATTTACACCTATCCCACCTACGTGCACCACGTCACAACACTATTCTGCCTATACTTTTGTACATTGCCAGAAATGACGACATAGTCAGGCGGCGTAGGAAGCGCAACACGTGACGTACGAGGCTGGCGAAGATACAGGGCTGACAGCCCCATTCGTACCCCGACGGGTTTAGAGTAAGATAATTTTGCTTTGACACCACATAACAAATTTAGAATTGTTTGTGCAGATTTCATGATTATGTGTTAATCCAATGGCGACCTCAAAATTGGCGATTTCGCTTCCATCACCGCCTGGACATAGTGACATTATGTGGGGAATGTTTGTAATTATTGGGGGAGGGCGACTTAGTGCAGCAGTAGTTCCCTCGCTTTGCACCACTGAGGTCCCGGGTTCAAGCCCCGGCGCGGCCCAAGGACTCATGTGCACTTGGTTTATCCCGATTTCATGCTCGCTCTCGCAGGTTTTCTCCGGGATCTCCGGTTTCCTCCTGTATCGCAAAAATCGGTGATTACTTTGGTTATCAAATTACTTCCTTCACCCAATGGAATTTGTGGAGCTGCGCAGATAATTGGTGGATGATACAATCTAAATGCGGGTAGGTGTGCGCCGTTCGGCAGCAACCTAGTTGATGCGATCTGATTGTGATGATTCACCATTGCAGCGAAATTACAGCGCTTTGAGTCCTCTAAGATCTGGAGAAAGGCGCTTTATAAATCCGACATTTATTATTTATTTATTAAATAGGAATTTGCATGGAAATGCTCAGAAAATGAGCTAATTGCGCGGAAATTGTGCGGAACCTTTATATATAAACACACATATAAAACACTGGAATCCCTTAAAATGTTTCAAAATATGAAATTATTATATACGGTGTCATTATAAGATATATTTTTAGCATTATGATATCTATCCATTTTAGGTATTTTGGCGACCATTTTAAAAGCGCACTCTATCTGGAGGTTCCCACCAATTGACCATCTTATACTTTATACATGCTTCAATGTACATAAAAACACTTTCAAATATTATTCCTTGTGAATTGGTCACGAACACACTATTTTCACCTCTACTATGCTATACATCCCCAACAATTAAATGCACGTAATCGTGATGCCAAATTGCCAGTTTGAATGGTCATTTAGATTCAAGCAACAATAATGGAGTTGTGAATCGTAATCTACAATATTACATCATAAAACTAGAGAAGAGATAAAAATCCCGGTTGGTTCTTTTAAACAAAATCTTTTGGCGCTTACTTTTCTTGATAATGTATTGGATATTAGTAGAAGAAGTTTCACTCTTTTCTGTAACCATTAGCCTATCCTTCTCCTTAACCTCTGTTATTTATTCAAGCACTTTTTAGTATCTGTTACAATGTAGCTAGCGTGTTACTGGCCAACAATTATTTCATATTTAGATATTATACGTTTGCTTTAACATATTAGCTCTCCTTTTTGCATACTTTCATTTTATTTTCAGTATTTTTCATCAATTGACTGACTCCTCAAACTGGTTATTTCAGCAATAAAATCCAATAATAGGTTAATGACAATTAAGGTCCATTGCAAAACTGCCATTTTCACGGGCTTTGCATGCATATTGTTACGATCTAAAGGAGATCAGCGGGAATACTCCGCAGTCCGTCCCAAACGTTTCAGTCCTCTTTCATCCATACTGCATGGAATTTTTCAAATTCGTTACCCCGCCATCCTTCAAATCAACATGCTAATGATTTGTATAGCCCAAGTAATCACTAAAAACGAAATGCGGCATGGGTAACCACGTGTCCCCACCATACTTGACAATTACAGTAGTATCATATTAAATGCAGACAAATGCTAAAAAACTGACCTTATGTTAGTATAGACAGCTAAAGCCACAATTTGCTCGAGGAGCAAACTGGTGCTGTATGATAATACTGCACCCAAACACGAAAGAGCCTAAAGGAAGTACTCGTGATGTTGAAGCATAAACACAGATTTACTGTTCCTGAACCAGAGTAGCACAAAGTAGATACATGACACGCCTTTACATTCATCGTTGGATTCTGGCTTAATCCCAAACGAGCGAGAGGGTTTTTTTTTACTAAGGTTAAGCGTTGTTTCCACACTTTGATCATATTTCTTTCTTGTTCGTTGTCGTTGTCACCATCACCCTGCAGGCTTTTCCTCCTTCTTTCCTATAATAATGGCCTTCCGTGTATCACGTTTTTGACACGAGTAGATGAATTGGTGCATAGCTATATCCCGGAGGTAAATGATAAGAGACAACATCACAAAAGATATGCACTCGAATAACGATGATTAATCTTTATTTGAGTTTCAGGAATGTGTAGGTGAATTTAAATAGTTTTGTCGATTCCCATTGTCAATAAATGTCCTGGTGACATTGGAACTAACCAACCAAGCTATTTCCCTCTAAACATGCGGAGGTCAAAGTGTCTTCCCGCATGACTGGATATAAGTATTGAAAGTAATTTCAGTAATGAAAGTATGGTCAGTTCCACATCTAAGTTTTTATATAGTGACGTTACACCTTACAATCAATAATGCAAAACTAATTTCCTTTCTATAAATCTCAATAGAGACTAACGGGTACTCCGCATAACCTACTTTTACAGATGATGCTTGTGGTGATGAGTTGTTTTAAGGTTATTGATTATTTTAAACTGTTGTGATTTGGTAGTTCACAGCATCTTACGAATGTTAGTGAGCTTTGGCAAAAAGTGCATTGCTCAATTCATAGCGAGTGTGTAGAAGAATGAAAATATCACAGATATACTTTTATAGGTGCTGCGGTTCTTTAGTTACGTTGTAAATAGGGCTGAAACAACAACACTTTGGTAAAACGTACACACTCATTTACAACAATAAATTAAGCAAGTTTGCAAAGTATACTATTTGTAGAATGAACTTTTGCAAAACATCAAGGTGTTGTTTTTCAATAATATATTGATCTAGATAATGAAAATCAATGTTTAGGTTGCTTCGACCAACAATACCTCGTCTACCCTTAACCCAGCTAACTAGAGCCTTCTTTGGCGAATGTGAAGGATTTTTAAGCCACGATTGTTTACCTTTGCCGGTCAAGGTTTTCGATGATTACTCAACCGGAACACCATATCCATGTTTTCAGTCAAGTCGAGAGATGTCGCCGCATTCATTTCTCAAGAAGCAAAAATCGCAGTTTAACACATAAGGGTTAGAATGAAACCCACTTTTCGGAGCATAATCATTAGGCAAAACAAATGTTGTTTGCTTCTACTCGTTTTTTTTTTTATTATTGATTTTCAAATTGCTCGAATGCTGTTGAAAAGTTAAATTAATCCAAAATCTTGT
Source organism: Amphiura filiformis (assembly GCF_039555335.1). Taxonomy (NCBI): domain Eukaryota; kingdom Metazoa; phylum Echinodermata; class Ophiuroidea; order Amphilepidida; family Amphiuridae; genus Amphiura; species Amphiura filiformis. The sequence continues at coordinate 8,761,439 of NC_092635.1, forward strand.
CATGGCGATTCAGAAAAAGCATACTTTTACATATCTGTGACATACCCTTCGTGAGTTATAAACAAAATGGTCAAAGGTCATGAGTTGACCACCACATAGGTCAAAACGCTATTGAGTTTTGAATAACCAAACAACTAATCACCGATATTGAAATCAGGAGGAAAAAGGAGATCCTGCCAAAAATGCATACAATTATAAGCAGGCCTACAGTATGATAAAGACTAGCACACCAACATGGTAACATGTGACCGAACTAACCGGCGCATATACGCGGAAAAGGAGAAATTGACAGTCCTTGCACTCATAAACTGGACAACAGCATTGATGAAAATTGGAGCTGGATACACTTTAATTATAGGTCAGACAAATTAGCAAGTGCCGCCTCCATGAGTTCTTCTATTAGCTGTAGAAGTAGTGATGAGTGCAGCCTACTTACAGCGCGGGGCAATGCATTAAAATAGTTTTCACCTTTTGCTATATACGTCAGCCTGCTACGCTTTTTGCCCAAGTCTTTTTTTGTAATTTTGAGAACAAAGTACAAAATATGGTTCTGCATGCATTTAAACATATTTATTCACCAATAATAATGATACAAAATTAATGAAAGGGAATAATCTGAAATAATTAGGGTGATTACGCAACAGATGCATGCTTGAACCACATTTTGTTCTTTGTTCTCAAAATTACAAAAAATGAAGGGTATTTCGCGTACCAGGTTGACGATAATCTTGCTACGTCACTTCTGTTACGGCAAATGGTAGCCATAGGGGAAATTCCGGGGGGTGCTCCAATATTTTGCCAGGGGATGGTCCATACATCATCGCCCCCCCCCCCATATTGACGTCTGTATGTGGATTTCTATTTGGCCATTTTAGGCCCCAAAGCCCGATTTTGTTCGCGCGACTTTATTCCATTTTTGAACAACATGTCATCAGTTAAACTTCAAAATGGCAAATATGTTCATGCGCTTCTCGCGCAATTTGTTCCATAAACTTATTCTGTCGCCAAAAGGTGCCGCTGGATTCCCCATGCCCCCATGTCAACAATAAATCGACGCCACTGATGGTAGTAGCCTTGGCGTCTATTTTATCCATTGACTACAAACAAATGCTTCCATAGAGGCTGTGCATATCGTGTCATTCAAATGTACTCATCTATTGCTATACCAGTTAAAGGATGACCCCGGTAATCAGAACATTATGCCGTATGTAGCACGAATCGCGTGGTTTTATTTGAAACAAACTCATATTGACCATAAAAACGAATAAAAACAGCCGGCTTACAACACGCGATATTCAAAATTCACGGGCGCCAAAATTATCGAGTGCAATGACGTCACAGTAATACAATGAAGGCTGGTGACAATTGAGCAAAAATAACCATTACGTCATTGCACTTAGACAATTGCGCCGCGGGAATTTTGAATATCGCGTGTTGAGAGCCGACTGATTGTATTCGTTTTTATGGGCAATATGAGTTTGTTTGAAATAAAACCATGTGATTCGTGCTTGATAATTATGTTTCTAACATATAAGGCATAATGTTATGATTGCCGGAGACTCCCTTTAATCCGATTATTACATAACAGCGAATAGTGTGATCAGAACATAGGCTGATCAGTACAAAAAGCCTACAACGATTTTCTAAAATTAAAAGAACCACTTGTTAGCGTGAATTGATATTATGTAAGTATATTATGACGTTGCAAAGGGTTGAAAAACTATACTATGGTATAAATAAGAATATTATTTTGGCCATTATCTTACATCAAAACCCTTAATAATAAACAACTACCAACTTTATTTTTTATCAACACCGTAATTTGTTTGAGCGCCCACGTAGACGACCTTTGATTTATAAGTTAACAAAACACGTTAACACTGGAAAATAATAAACAACTGTATGTGATAGTATTTAAAGTTAACCTTTTAAGATTTACTGATGTATACCGTTATAATGCGCTATATGTGAATTGAGAAAAGGACAACTTAGATTCGGTGGGATTCGAACCAGCGCACTTACGATTTTGTGAACTTCAGACTTATTCAGGAACCGAACAGTTGGACTGGTCACGTGGTAAACGGCAAATCAGTTAACTGATGAAAGCTGCTGGTTTCAGGTGCAACGTCGCACAAAATTCAAAGGTAAATTCCAGGATTAGATTTATTCCCAAATCCAGTTTAGAACTACTGGCTGACGAACAATATTTATTAATTTATTCAGTAGAGTAACACGGTTATTCGAGTCAATGTTATCTTTTATTATTGTGCGCTGCCATTTGCTCTATTCCAGGTATCGACTGACTGTGGTTGCGACTCCTGAACACTGCCGTAAGATATTTGTTGCTTTTTGTTAAATATCATGATATGTTGATGTATCTTGACGAACAAGAGATCGGCTGATGATGTTTTAACTTATGCCTGCGAGGTCTGTTAGCATTAAAATTAAAACCGAAGTGTCACCCAAAGGCGCCCAGCCGAGAAAGTAAACAAGATAATAATATTCTGTAATTTTGTCCCATGTTGTACTTCTGAACATTGCCTACGATATACTGCATTTAAAGAAGCATGCGTTTATTTGCAGTTCACATTTAAACTTTTCTACAGCTTATCCAACGTCGAAGATAAGCAATGCCTAGCTAATAAAATCAGACCAACGTGTGGGATTTAAAATGTTCATGTACTAGTGTAAACCATTAATAATCAAATACCATGCGAATACAGTAAATTAATCTTCGATTGAAGCTACACAACGTTGGTCTTTTTGCCAATACATATCCGACCAGAAGTAAGGAGGACTTAATAACACCTATTAATCTTCACAACTAAAATATATACAATTAGCAAAGATTATAATGGCACACGACTAGAGTATTGACCCTAGGTTGGTACCGCTAGAAACCAATATGACCAGGGAAGGGCGTGTTCTGGTAATACCAATGGCTAAGTTGAAGCTAGGCCTACCAGTACTTTTAGCGTATGGGTTTGATGAAGGAGTGACCAGGGCCAAGGATAGCTAATAAAAGTAGACATCACAGACATCAGGTCCAAAAAGACTTTAGCAAGTCTATGAAATACTAGTATAACCGAATAATAGGAATAAGCTAAACTGTGCACATTTTTATTGTTCCTGGTATTATAGAGCAACTAGAAAGCACGATACCTGATACGTGTAGCTACTATTTTGATATGATACTGAGTATAAGTGAAGCATTTATCAACAGCAGAAGGCGTTACTACGAGGGACGTCAATATGTAATGAAAGTTGCCTTGTGACCCCATAATATGTACTGTTTTCATGGTATTTCTACATGATCACATAAACTAGTACAGGGTGCGGCGCTGTGTGGAGATATTTGAGTTAGTATATTGTCTTGCTACATTAGTAGAACCAATGATTTTTGGCATCATTTCATCTCAAATGATAAAACTAGAAAAAACTAGCGGTCAAAGCTCATAAAGAGGGGCCAAAATGTAAAATTTGTTTTATCATGTTGTAATATATCCTAACTTATTCCTCTCATTGTTAGTAATAAAAATGTCAATTGCAGTGGCGTAGATTTCTTTTTGACATGGGGGGGGGGGGGTTAAAATATATAGTGAATCCAGCCCATTTTGGCGACAGAATAAGTTTATAGCACAAATAATTTTGCTATTTTGCTATTTTGAAGCTAAACTAGTGAAATATGGTGCAGAAGTTGAATAATTGCACGCGATGCGCGCGAAATAAAAACAAATTGAAAACAACTGTCAATTGCGCGGAGGTTGCGCATAACTTGTATACAAAAAACATAATATAAACCACATAATATACTGTGTCATGTAGGGTATATGAATTTTTAACATTATGATATTTAAGTTACACAAGTTGTGGCAATTTTGGACTAATTTAGGCATTTTAGCTGCCATTTTAAAAAGCGCCCTGGAGTTTCTGGAGTTTCCCACCATTTTACTATTTCATTCTTTTTACATGCTTCAAATTACAAACAAAAAAATCATATTTCCCGTGATTTGGTCACGGCATCACTATTTTCATAGTTGTTAATCTATCATTACATTACTGTGACGCTTCAATCAAAGCTGATATTTCAAAACAGACAAACAATAGACCATTTTTGTTCACATTTCATAGTGAAGTGAGTGGAAAACCATGAATTTCGCGGAGAAAGTGAAATTGCACGGAGAAAGGAAAATCACTGGACCCTGGTCATACGTAATTTGCGTCTATTTGGAATTACATAAATTTTTTCCAAGCAACGAAATAATATATATGAAATAATGAAAGTTATTGCTATCATGCTACTCCTAACCCAAAAACATATTAACCATAACCCTAATACTAACCCCAAATCCCGACTTCTCACGGCCCGGCAAGGTGCTAACACTTCAAAGTGTTCATAGTTCTGGTCGCTAGGGTTCAAATCCCCGCACAGGCATGGAATCCTACGTAATATGTATCATGTTCGCTTCCATCTAGCGATCAATAACCTGAATAACCATTGTGTAATTCAATTCAATGCAAAACTCATACACATGTGGTTTGATGTCAATCGCATACAATATGTGCCTGGACACCTCGAATAAGCCGTAAAGTCCCCCTCTTGTCATTTTTACTTTTTTACATATTTGCAAAGAGCATGTTTCAGGGATTAAAATGACACCTCAATGAACTTAATATGACAATCAGAAGCGAAGTTATGGCTTGTTATAGGTTGTCATGAATCAAAACGCGAAACCGAGAAAAACGCGTTCAAAGTTAGGGAAGCATAATCACCACTCATCAGATGGGCCTCAGAAAATGTAAATTATTTCATATTTCCACTTATTTCTTTAAAATAAAACTTGTATGTGTTTAGAAGAAAGCTTAAACATTTCAAATCTGCAAAAATCTCAACTTCGCCAAAATACGAGATTTGCATATATTTTCACCTGTAGCTCGAAATGAAGTTTGCCGAGTTTACGGCTCATTCGCCGCGTCCAGCCACATATAACCCGTGATCAATAATGAACGTTGGTCAAAAGACGAGCTTACTGAAGTGAAAAATTATGTACATGCAGATTCATCATTTATGCATATTGCCTTGAAAATCATAAAAAGCGACTGCTTGATCAACCCAAATGATTTTATTAGCGTTATTTCTAAACCAAATTTCAAAACCACGAAGTGTTTTACCTGACGTTTGTATGAATTTGATGAGAAATTGTGATGAAAAATAATATTTTACAAGTCAGATTCAGAAAGAGAAAATCTCATTACACACGTTAATTACATCACAGTCCAAACACAGATGGTCAAGTTCATGTAGAATGTTACAAACTGTTGTATGTTTTGCCATATTGTTTTTCTATAGGGAGTAATGTTTTATCGTTAAAATCGGACATGAAAACCTATCAAAAACAACAAAAACGTGCATCGCTATTTGTATGCATGACACAAATTATATGAATTGTACAGAAGTGACCTAACACTTATGAAGGCTGTATCTTGAGAAAGCAAATGGTCTGATGCTAGAATCTTGGCAAGGACACTCTGGTGAAATAAAGAAAAATATATGTGATTGATTTTGTATGACGTTTGAGCGTTAAATGTTTCAAAATTTAAAAATGAACAAAATGCGAGTAATTATGATGTCATCAACATGACAACAATATTCATGATAAATAATTATTGCTCCCTAAAAAAGAAATGGTTAACAAATGATTTGAATACATCGCACGACCTTATAGTAACTGTATCTAGAAATTTGTGCAAGTTACTTGTCAATTTTCACCAGAAACGAGCTTTTTCTACGGTTACTGACCAGCTCATTAGTGCGATATAGGATATTCTTTACCTCAAGTTTACTGTCCTCTGTTGACGTCAGGGCTTCGAACTTATATCAAGGCGATCTAAGAAATGCAGGGCCGTGTCCTAACTTAATGTCTAAAGTTACGGTGGTTGTTCTAATTTCTGGCCCTATATACGTCTCGGTAATTAATACAAAAATAAGTATAAACTAGACTTAGCTGTGGTCTAAGACCACGAACACAGCCGTGTTGTAACCCCTTAATGACCTTTGACCCCAAAATATATGAAAACGCCCATAGACATTGGCTAATGTCAACGTGTGCACGTGGCATCACTTTGCCATGTTACTTGTGGCAGAAGGGGCAATTTGAAGGTTTTTCGTCTCATGCCGGAAGTGACCCCTTAATAACATTTGACCCCAAACAAAAAAATACCACATATGAATTGGGTAACCACAATTCATGTGTGAACATACCGTTACTGTCCTATGTTTTTCTTAGCAAATAAAAATTTTGTGAAGGTTTTTCGTTTTATACCGAAAGTGACCCCTTAATGACCTTTGACCCCAAATCTGTGTACACCCCATAGACACTGGGTAATAACAATGCATGTGTGCAAGTAGCGTCACTGTCCTACAGAATCTGTGGAAGAAGATGCATTTTAAAGGTATTTCGTTTTATACCGGAAGTGACCCCTTAATGAGATTTGACCCCAAATAAAAAAATACCACATATACATTTGGTGACTGCAGATCATGTGTGAACATACCGTTACTGTTCCATGTTTTACTTAGATAATAAAAATTTTTGAAGGTATTTCGTTTTATACTGGAAGTGACCCCTTAATGACCTTTGACCCCAAATCTGTGTACACCCCATAGACACTTGGTAATAGCAATGCATGTGTACAAGTGGCGTCTCTGTCCCACATAATTTGTGGAAGAAGATGCATTTTAAAGGGATTTCTTTTTATACCGGAAGTGACCCCTTAATGAGCTTTGACCTCAAATAAAAAAAATACCACATATACATTGGGTGACTGCGGATCATATGTGAACATACCATTACTGTGCTATGTTTTACTTAGCTAATAAAATGTCTTGAAGGTTTCTTGTTTTATACCGGAAGTGACCCCTTAATGACCGTTGATCCCAAATCTGTGTACACCACATAGACACTGGGTAATAACAATGCATGTGTGCAAGTGGGGTCGCTGTCCTACGTAAGTTGTGGGAGAAGATGCATTTTAGTTGAAATCACGTTTTTGACCCCTATGACCCCTGCGTGACCTTTGACCCCACGAGTTTCATGTGACATGTAGGGGCATGGTCATTGATCATTGTGACCAAGTTAGGTCAAAATCGATTGAAGCATGTGAGTGCTAGAGTAAATGTAATAGTTGACAGAAATAAGAAGAAGAAGAAAGAACCTGTAAGAAAAACTAGACTTAGCTGTGGTCTAAGACCACGAACACAGCCGTGTTGTGACCCCTTAATGACCTTTGACCCCAAAAATATATGAAAACCCCATAGACATTGGCTAATGTCAATGTATGTGTGCACGTGGCATCACTTTGCCATGTTATTTGTAGCAGAAGGGGCATTTTGAAGGTTTTTCGTCTCAGACCGGAAGTGACCCCTTAATGACATTTGACCCCAAATAAAAAAATACCACATATGAATTGGGTAACCACAATTCATGTGTGAACATACCGTTACTGTCCTATGTTTTTCTTAGCAAATACAAATTTTGAAGGTTTTTCGTTTTATACCGGAAGTGACCCCTTAATGACCTTTGACCCCAAATCTGTGTACACCCCATAGACACTGGGTAATAACAATGCATGTATGCAAGTGGTGTCACTGTCCTCCAGAATCTGTGGAAGAAGATGCATTTTAAAGGTATTTCGTTTTATACCGGAAGTGACCCCTTAATGACCTTTTACCCCAAATCTGTGTACACCCCATAGACACTGGGTAATAACAATGCATGTGTGCCAGTGGCGTCTCTGTCCCACATAATTTGTGGAAGAAGATGCATTTTAAAGGTATTTCTTTTTATACCGGAAGTGACCCCTTAATAAGCTTTGACCCCAAATAAAAAAAAATACCACATATACATTCGATGACTGCAGATCATATGTGAACATACCGTTACTGTGCTATGTTTTACTTAGCTAATAAAAATTTTTGAAGGTTTTCCGTTTTATACCGGAAGTGACCCTTTAATGACCTTTGACCCCAAATCTGTGTACACCACATAGATACTGGGTAATAACAATGCATGTGTGCAAGTGGGGTCGCTGTCCTACGTAAATTGTGGGAGAAGATGCATTTTTAGTTGAAATCACGTTTTTGACCCCTGTGACCCCTGCGTGACCTTTGACCCCACGAGTTTCATGTGACATGTAGGGGCACGGACAATGATCATTGTGACCAAGTTAGGTCAAAATCTATGTAAGCATGTGAGTGCTAGAGCAAATGTAATGGTTGACAGAAGAAAGAAAGAAAGAAAGAAAGAACTAGAGCAACTGTGCCCTTTGCAAGGGCACGAGGTAAGTTAGGCGGATGACTGTGACGATCTGATCCAGCAGCAACACTGTGCTGGATGGATAGTATTAATTTTAATAAGACTGTTGCATTAATTGCCGATTTAATATACCTTGATCGTGGAAAGCTGGCATTTTGAACTCTGTATGACATCCTTAATGACCTTAAATGAATTTTAAAATATTTAAAACATGTTAAGAATGTCATAAGGATCATTGCATTTAAATTTCAGCTCAATTGAAACATTTGAAAACTTGACCTTTGACCCCCTTATTGCCCCTTAATGACCTTAAATGAATTTCAAAATATTTTCAACATGTTCAGAATGTCATAAGGATCATTGCATTTAAATTTCACCTCAATTGGAGCATTTTGGAACACTTGACCTTTGACCCCTTTATGACCCCTTAATGACCTTAAATGAATTTTAAAATGTTTTTAGAATGTTTAGAATGTCATAAGGATCATTGCATTTAAATTTCAGCTCGATTGGAGCATTTTGAAAAACTTGACCTTTGACCCCTTTATATGGCCCCTTAATGACCTTAAATAAATTTTAAAATATTTTAAACATGTTTAGAATGTCATAAGTATCATTGCATTTAAATTTCAGCTCAATCGGAGCATTTTCGGTTCAAATGACCTTTTTTGACCCCAGTGACCCCTTGGATGACCTCTGACGTTAAACAACCCATAACTTTTGTAGCCAGCTACCCAATACTGCTTGTGACTGAGTTTGGTCGAAATCCGATCAAGGATGTGGCAGAAGAAGCAAATTGTGAGAAAGAAGAAAGAAAGAAAGAAGAAATGGCAAGAAAGAAATAAGTTAGGCTGCACGCCTAACTTAAAGAAAGAACCTGTAAGAAAAAAGACACAGCCGTGACTAACGTCACGGCTGTGTAAAGACACAGCCGTGACTAACGTCACGGCTGTGTAATAAACATAAGTCTTACGCATAGATGTGATGGCATTATTACAAACATTGTTTGTGCGAATGCTGACAGCTTTATAACCGTGCCATTTTAGACTAGTTCCAGCACAGGAACTTATGTAAATAGCAATCTTATGTAAATCTTATGTAAAATAGCCACATCGAAAATTCTGAGGATTCGGAGGATTTTGAACGAATTTGATATATTGATTAATTCAATTACAAGCAACTTGGTGAATAGAGAAACTCAATATAAATAAATGACTATGTTAAACTGGGTTTTAAGTAAAAGTGCAGGTTGTAGAGGTGTTGTAACTAGGTTTTGCAATTGAATGAAACATAAAAAAAATCTGTAAATATACATATTGCCCTGTGTACGTTTGCCTCGTGTTTGTAAACGTGTTCTTGAAATGCTCGAACGTAGGTCGTGCGCTCTTTATTGTTTCTGACATCTGTAGATCATTGTTATCTTCTAAGAACACATTTTAAATTATCTAAACGCAAGTATCAGCTAGCTTTTTTCATTTTATTCAAATGTGATCATATATCTTTTTCTAAATTATTTACACGAAACACACATTCAGTCGGTATCTTTCAAAATATGTTCGATCGTATTGTTTTATTTGCACTTAATACACACCTATGACGTCGCGCTATTGTTTTACCGCTCCATTATTTTCCACGAATGGAGCGATGATCACAATAACACGACCTACATTTTTGTTAGTGTTTTGAGCTATTATCTTCAATAATGAAGGTCAACATTTTCACATGAAGGACGTATGCTGTTCACCCAAACTTCATACTCTTTTTAAGTGCATACCGTTAGATTTATACAATTTACTTTGAGGACTGTTAAATTTCAAAAATTTAATTAAATATTTTAATAATTTGCCATAAAATGTGTATTATATCGCGAATTAAAAAAAATCAAAATTATTTGATATCAGAAGGGCATTCCTCTTATTCAAAATGCAATTCGATGTGTCTGATGTGCTCTCTGATCCCACAAAAATACGTGAAAACGTCGCTATCCGAGCCCTTAAACATCAATTTACAATGCAATCTGTGAAAAGCAAGGCAAGATCAAAACGGGCAGGTTAAACTGTTGGCCAAGTTATACTTATTATGCAAGATGTGTTTTTACCCTCACTTTGGAAAATGCTTATTTTAGGCTTCATTTGGTATTATTTGGGACATTTCTTTCCACGCTCAATTTAGGTTAAAAAGAGAAGTTAAACATGTTACTGTTTTTCATAATATTTTTTCTTCTTTATATTTTCATACGTTTTCAGTGGTTTTAGGCCCTACATATATATAATTTGTTATTTGGGCAACATTGCTATACATAATACACGTTCTACATTCTACATTTAGGCCTATGCATCTGTTTATTTTTTAATTGTTTGCTTTTGGGCATCCTACTATAATTCACCAGAATCTGTCTGTTTGTGTGTTTGTGTGTTTGTGTGTCTGTCTGTCCGCCTCTTTTCTCGGAGACTGGGGGTCGCACGTTCCTCAAACTTGGTGGGTGTGTGCAGCTTGGTATGAGGAAGAACGAGTATATATTGGTTAGTGGGTCAAGGTCACCCAAGGTCATCCAGGGGTCAAATTATTAAAAACTGTTTTTCTCGGAGACTGGGGGTTGCACGTTCCTCAAACTTGACGGGTGGGTGCGTCTTGACCCGGGACAGAACAAGTTTGTATTGATTAGTGGGTCAAGGTCACCAGAGGTCATCTAGGGGTCAAATTAGTAAAAACTGTCATATGGGCATGAAACTTGGTGGGTAGGTGTATCTTGACCTAGGACAGAACAAGTTTGTATTGATTAGTGGGTCAAGGTCACCCAGGGGTCATCTGAGGTCAAATTAGTAAAAACTGTTTTCCGCCTATTTCCTCGGAGATTAGGGGTCGCACGTTCCTCAAACTTGGTGGATGGGTGCATCTGGACCTCAGACAGAACAAGTTTGTTTCAGTTAGTGGGCCAAGATCACCCGAGGTCATCCAGGGGTCATCTGAGGTCAAATTAGTAAAACTATCGTATGGGCATGAAACTTGGTGGGTACAGTCAACTTTTATAGTCAAATTTTTGGAAGGTCATTTGGGGTCATCCGGGGTCACTAAGGGGTCATCTGAGGTCAAATTAGTAAAAAATGCCATATGCGTATGAAACTTGGTGGGTACAGTCACCTTTTAGAGTCAAATATTTGGAAGGTCATTTTGGGGTCATCCAAGGTCAAATTACTAAAAACTGTCATATGGGCATGAAACGTGGTGGGTACATTCAACATTTAGAGCCAAATTTTGGAAGGTCATTTCGAGGTCATCTGAGGTCAAATTAGTAAAAACTGTCCTATGGGCATAAAACTTGGTGAGTACAGTCACCATCAACCAGGTAATCGCGACAGCCGAGAACCGCCAAATACGGGTAACCGCCTAGTGTTTAATAATGATAAATTCGTATTGCATGCGTGATGAGCCACACATGTATTTTCTGTATTATTTTTATTTGTCTTTCGTACATTTTTTGTTTCATCTGACGGTATTTTGGCATGCTTGAATATTACTTCTAATCAGTAGGCCTATCCGATAATTAAATATTATAATGTTACGGATACTCCATGGAGCTGGAAGTTTAGGTCGGAGCTTTTATTTCGCGCCGAAGTTGTCTTTTTTTTTTTGGTGGGGGCGGGGGGGTTGTTGGAGTTTTTTGTTGCCCTCATGGACAAGAAGGTAAAATGGTTTGTAATACATATAATAGGGCCAACCCAATTGTTGTAACTACAAATTTCGAACGTTTGAGGACTATTAAACTCTAAACACTAACAATGTTTAAAATTTAAACATGGTGTTTAAAAAAACGTTATATCGTTAGTGTTTATAACACTTTGATGTGTTTAAGTTTAAACTTTAGAGTGCGATTATTTGAAAATGGAAAGTGTGTGTTAGGTTTTATTTTGGATTTGTAATAATGTAGGAGTCTGAAAATACCAGTAATTTTTTGAAAATGTGGATACTAATTATTTTCAGTTTTTAATAAACACATTAGCGTGTTTAAAAAGGGTTACAGAAACCTAAACATTTTTATTTTCAGTTGAATGTTTATTATAACATATTTTTAGTATTTGAATATTTACATTCGTTTGTTTTTTCTGTTCTTTTTCTATTAAACTATGTTTAGTTTTTCTTTTTTTTCTTCTTTATATTTTTATGCGTTTTCAGTCGATTAGACCCTACGTATAATTTGTTATTTGTGAAACATTGCTACATATATATATTCTGTATCAATGCATTTGTTTATTTAATAGTTTGATTTGCACATGTTTACTGGTGATAAAAGTCACAGTATGTCTATTTTTTGTTTAATTTTGATATGTCTTTAATGCATCTGATGTTTCATCCGATGGTATTTTGGTGATGCTTGGATATTTACTTACATCGATCAGTAGGCCTATACGATAAATGTTAGGGACGCTCCATTTGATTTCGGGAGGGGGTCTGGAAGTTGAGGTCGGGGGTTTTATTTCGCGGCGAGGGCGGCGAAGTTTTTTTTATTTTTGTTTTTATTTTGTTTTTGCCGCCGAAGTTTAGTGACATGTAGGTAAAATGGGTTGTAATAAGGCCAACCAAATAAAACAAATAAAAGTTTGCACATTTACAATTCTCGTACCTTTCTTCGGCTAATCGTAGAATCATGCCTGATTTAAGTCCTCCCTTCGAATGCTGCGAATCAACGATATATATCCTCGGAATGATTCCATCACAACATTTCAATTATCCAAATCCAACGAAGATTAAAAATAATGTCCATAACTGCATGGTTGTTCCAAAATCGAACACTCGATTCACAGAGAAGAGTATCATTGCTCAGATATATAGCGCAGGTCTAGCTTTATTGAGGTACCCTGCTGTAAAGTTCTGCAATCGAACCTATGACCACTTTGCCAATTTTCCTTATTATGCAAAATAGAGACCTAAACGCAACTACTTCAATAGTTAATACATTAGAAGTGGGCATAAAGAACTAATTGTTGGTCTAATCACTTGAATGATTTTACAAATCTACGTTTATTCAATTCATGTAACAAACATTAAATCTTTACAATTCAAGAAGGTGGTTACGGATGATTTGAACTAAACACCTGGATCGTCATGGGTAATTCTATAGAAATTTTACATAAAGCTGACTAGTCAATGTATTTTTCAATCGCACCTGCAAAACCATTGTTATTATTACGGTATCAATCAGCAATTGATCAATTTGTAAATGAGCAACCTATTTCTATAACACTCCATTCGTGGAAAATAATGGAGCGATAAAACAATAGCGCGACGTCATAGGTGTGTATTAAGTCGGTTAATGGCCGCGGATTAGAACGTGAGTGGATAAGAATGGCCTTGAGCCTTCGGCCCGCGGCCATTCTTATCCACTCACGTTCTAATCCGCGGCCATTATCCTATACATATCCCACCTACGTGCTCCCTGTCACAACACTATTCTGCCTATACTTTTGTACATTGCCAGTATTGTCTTTTTTTGCGAGGGCGTGCTAGCATTATGACGACATAGTGACATTATGTGGGGAATGTTTGTAATTATTTTGGTCTTACTGCATAGCATAGAGGGGACCCAAAGCTATGATGCTTATAACCGACATTTAGGGGATGGGTTAAAACAACAACCCCAAGTGGCGTAGCGTGCAGTTTTTCAGATGGGGAAAGGGGGGTTGATGTTGGCAACTTTCAAAGGGAAAAGATTTGGAAAAAATGATCGAAAATGGCTTAAAAATACAAACAAGGCATACAAACCTTAAATATTAGGGTGTCCATCAGCCCACAGGGGTGTGTGTAAGGAACGAGAGGATTGTCTCCCCATTTGACCCCATTGGATACGCCAATGCCCCTTACAAAATATAGTTCAGTTTTAAACAAAGAATAGTTTGCCATATCTCACATGTTTTGTTACCTATGTAACATCACAAAAGTGGCCAAGGTTAACATGACTCAATGTTTATTTTGTACTTTTTTGGCCTCTTACCAGGAACAAAATGATTTGCGCGAGAAATAGGAATTTGCGTGGAAGTTTTTATACATAAACACACATATTTTTATATGGAGGAAGAAACAAAATGTTTCAAAATATGAAATTATATACGGTGTCATTGTAGGATATATTTTAGCATTTTTATTATTAAAATGGATAGATAATCCATTTTAGGTATTTTGCTGACCATTTTCAAAAGTGCCCTCTATCTGGTGATTCCCACCATTTGACCTTTTTATACTTTATACTTATCTTATTCTTTGTGAATTGGTCATCGAATCACTTTTTTCACCCCTACTGTGCTATACATCCCCAACAATGAAATGCACGTAATCGAAGGTTCAAACCTCAAAATCGTACACTCCCATTGCACCCTGCGTACAAACTAAGTACACCTCGTTAAATCGTTTGCTTATTACATATGACACAATAATTGCTTGGTGTACTGTTGCACATTTACTTATGTCACCTTTATATACTTCAATATTTTGATCATAACTTTCTATATCAAAACATGATCTTGACGCGATTGGTGTCGATGAAAAGTTAATATTTTGTGAATTTTGATACCGGGGTACAAATAATTTGACAGCAAGATTTTGAGTCATAAAAATTCTTTTTTGGTATTTTTTTGAAAATTAACTTACATCCTGATACAAATTATGTGAAACTTTCAATTATATATCTTTTATCAAAGTAGCGTTAAACTGTGTCAAAATTTGAAAATGTGTCACCTTTAAAATGTCCAACGGATGACGATTTTTAGTGTGGGTTACTATTTTAAGTACGCGAACAGGTAGGGACGTGCGATTTTAAAAGCTCTAGAGCATCAAAAATGGCGAATATAAAATCTTTTTAGATATTTTGTGTTTTTTTTACTATTGCATTTTGTCACAACACATTTAAATTTCATTAATTGCAATTGCTAACGTTAATTCAAAATCACTCTACTGTTGTTTATCTTTAATTTAATGGCAAGGAATGCTAGGTTTTGTTTTAACAATAACGTTATTTATTATGCTTTTTATAGTGGTCGTGGTGTATTAATCGGATGATAATAAACGCAATGACCTAAATGGTGGTGCCAAATTGCCAGTTTGAATGGTCACTTAGATTCAAGCAACAATAATGGAGTTGTGAATCGTAATCTACAATTACATCCCTAAAACTAGAGACGAGATACTTTCGGATAAAAGTCCAGGTTGGTTCTTTGAAAAAATATCTTTTGGCGCTTACTTTTGTTTATGATGTATTGGATAGTAGTAGAAGAAGGTTCACTCTTTGCTGTCACCATTAGCCTGTCCTTCTTCTTAACCTCTGTTATTTATTCAAGCACTTTTTGCTATCTGTTACAATGTAGCCAGTGTATTACTGGCCAACAATTATTTCATATTTAAATATTATACGTTTGCCTTAACATATTAGCTCTCCATTTTGCAGTATTTTTCTTTAATTATCTGACTCTTCAAACTGGTTATTTCAGCAATAAAATCCAATAATTGGTTAGATGACAAGGTCCTTTGCGAAATTGCCAATTTTCATAGGCTCTGCATGCATATTGTTACGATCTAAAGCAGATCAGAGGGAATACTTTGCAGTCCGTCCAAAAAGTTTCAGCCCTCTTTCATCCACACTGCATGGAATTTGTCAAATTCGTTACCCCACCCTCCTTCTGGTCAACATGCTAATGATTTGTATAGCCCAAGTAATCACTAATAACGAAATGCGGCATGGGTAACCATTATACTTTACCATTACAGTAGTATCATATAAAATGAAGTCAAATGCTAAAAAACTGACCTTATGTTAGTACAGACAGCTAAAGCCACAATTTGCTCGAGGAGTAAACTGGTGCTGTATGATAATACTGCACCCAAACACGAAAGAGCCTAAAGGAAGTACTCGTGATGTTGGAGCATAAACACAGATTTACTGTTCCGGAACCAGAGTAGGACAGAGTAGATACATGACACGCCTTTACATTCATCGTTGGATTCTGGATTAATCCCAAACGAGCGAGAGGTTTTTTGCTAAGGTTAAGCGTTGTTTCCCACACTTTGATCATATTTCTTTCTTGTTGTTTGTCGTCGTCACCATCACCCTTCAGGCTTTTCCTCTTCATGAATGCCGTATAATAATGGTCTTCCGTGTATCACGTTTTTGACACGAGCAGATGAATTGGTGTATAGCTATATCCCGGAGGTAAATGATAAGAGACAACATCACAAAAGATATGCACTCGAATTACGATGATTAATCTTTATTTGAGAATTCAGGGATATGTAGGTGAATTTAAATAGTTTTGTCGATTCCCATCGTCAATAAATGTCCTGGTGACATTCGAACTAACCAACCAAGCTGTTTCCCTCTATTCATGCGGAGGTCAAAGTGTCTCTTCAACGCATGATTAGATATAAGTATTGCGGCATTCCATATAATGAAAGTATGGTCAGGTTCACATCTAAGTTTTTATATAGTGACGTTACACATTCAAAACGTCCTTACCTTGCATCAATAATGCAAAATTAATTTCCTTTCTAGAAATCTCAATAGAGACTAACGCGTACTCCGCATAACCTACTTTTACTGATGATGCTTGTGGTGATAAGTTGTTTTAACCCAGCTAACTGGAGGCTTTTTGGCGAAGGTGAAGGAAAGAATGAGGAAACAAGAATCTAAGGCTAGCTTCAGACTCCGCATTGTACGTACAATATTGTATGTACAATACTTTTCGTTACGTCAAAAAGTATTACACGTGCAATAAATATACGTGCCACGACTAGTTGAATCAGATTAAATCCCCGCGCTATAACCCTGACGGTTCATTGTTTGCTAAATCCAAGCGAGGACACCAGAAAATCTATGCAAGATAAATTTCTACTGCTGCTGATGAAAAATCCTAGAGTGCGTTTTGAGGTTTTTTCTGCACTTTACCATTAGGCCTAATAAATTCATAAAAAGATAAAAATCAAATAAAGATTTAGGGCGAATGTTTTTACTCACTGCTCATCTGATCCACTTTCCCAGGAAACTAAATACCGATGCTGCTTGACTTTCCAGACATAATTATGAGTAAACATCAAATTTAATGTTTACAAAACAATCAAATATATATACATTCGTTTGCATTTTGTACATAAATATTAATATTAATAATGTACAAACATTAAAAAAGGGGGCCTAAGAGTATGTCTATCTTTAATCATATACTAATTCCGCCATGCCCAAACATATTTTATATATATGAAATCGTGTAATGGCACCCAAATTCCAATAAAAAATAAAAACAAATTTGTTATCAAATACACTAGGCCTATACATTGTATTACAGAAATTTAATAGATGGTGCATTTTAATAAATAAATAGATTAACACGGGTAATGGGCAATAAATATTGGGCAATACCGGATTTACCACAGAGCCAGTGGACAAAGAAATTAATTACAATTAAAACAAATTAAATGAGAAAATGAAAGCAAGGACATTTGGTGTTCAAAGTATTGTTTTAGAATGCGAAGGAGTCCTAAATGTTATCCTGGCCCAGGACACTGATTAATGTAAATTCGACCCATAGTTATTTTATCTACTTTTGCCAGCATTCAACCTGTTTTCAATGTGATTTGTGCCTATTTTTAATACAATTCCGAAATCTGACGTATCAATGTTGTATCGTCCACAAACTATGATCCGAGACTATTTCATTTGACACGGTTGTATGGATTTCAAAAGATCGGTCCTATAATAGATATCGATTAGAGAATTACAGCAAGAGGCTTTGAGGATGCCGTAATCCTCTTGACAATCAACCAATCGGAGAGACATATTTTAGAATTATGTTCGTAGTTGAAACGCTTTCAACTCTGAAATATATATTTAAAGTATTCTCGTTTCACATTAACACGTTTATGGATGTATTGGGATGATCATAAGTAGGTCTATAACATACACCATCATAACATGCCTCAACGATATCAACATGTAAAAAGCTGTTGCAAATTCATAACACAACGTGTTATAATGTATAATGTTATATGCCAAAACTTTAAAAAACAATAAAAATATCAGTATCAATCAAATCAAAACCAGAATAAATACATAGGCCTACAAATATTACTTAAGAAACTGACTAAATCAATATATGACTAAATGTCAGTATAAATGAATCGCTAAATCAATTAATCAATCAGTAATCAATCAATAATTAAATACATAAATAAATAAACAAATAAATAAATAAACAAATAGGCCTAAATAAATAAATCTATAAATAAATAAATAAGAAATGAATGTGCCATTTATATTATTATTACAATTTTAGTATTATTAATATCGTTAGTATTAATAGGCCTTTTAATATTAATATCAATCAATAACCAATCAATCAATAAATAAATAAACGAACAAATAAATAAAACAAATAGGCCTAAATAAATAAATCTATAAATAAATAAATAAGAACTGAATGCGCCATTTATATTATTATTACAATTTTAATATTATTAATATCGTTAGTATTAATAGGCCTTTTAATATTAATATCAATCAATCAACCAATCAATCAATAAATAAATAAACAAACAAATAAATAAAACAAATAGGCCTAAATAAATAAATCTATAAATAAATAAATAAGAACTGAATGCGCCATTTATATTATTATTACAATTTTAATATTATTAATATCGTTAGTATTAATAGGCCTTTTAATATTAATATCAATCAATCAACCAATCAATCAATCAATAAATAAACAAACAAATAAATAAAACAAATAGGCCTAAATAAATAAATCTATAAATAAATAAATAAGAACTGAATGCGCCATTTATATTATTATTACAATTTTAATATTATTAATATCGTTAGTATTAATAGGCCTTTTAATATTAATATCAATCAATCAACCAATCAATCAATCAATAAATAAACAAATAAATAAATAAACAAATAGGCCTAAATAAATAAATCTATAAATAAATGAATAAGAACTGAATGCGCCATTTATATTATTAACAATTTTAATATTATTGATATCGTTAGTATTAATAGGCCTTTTAATATTAAGTACAGTTGAATACAAAAAGACATAAAAGATGTTCATCATTCCGTGCACGAACACTCACTAAATTTACCACTCTTAGAAATTTGGCAACTACGTATCAATTAAGCAACCAACGATTGTAGCACAATATATATTTTCCCGGTACATACTATTTATTGCACGTGCAATACTCTTTGACGTCACGAAAAGTATTGTACATACAATATTGTACGTACAATATGGAGTCTGAAGCGCGCTTAAGTACTCCGATTTTTAAACAACAATTGTTTACCTTTGCCGGTTAAGGTTTTCGATGATTACTCAACCGGAACACCATATCCATGTTTTCAGTCAAGTCGAGAGATGTCACCGCATTCATTTCTCAATAAGTAAAAATCGCAGTTTAACAAATAAGGGTTAGAATGAAACCCACTTTTCGGAGCATAATTACTAATCATTAGGCAAAACAAATGTTGTTTGCTTCTACTCGTCCGACCGACCGTCCCAGCAATAAATTATTTTTCAAATTGCTCTAATGCTGTTGAAAAGTTCTCCAAATTAATCCAAAATCTTGTCATGGCGATCCAGAAAAAGCATACTTTTACATATCTGTGACATACCCTTCTTGAGTTATAAACAAAATTGTCAAAGGTCATGATTTGACCTTCACATGGGTCAAAACGCTATTGAGTTTTGAATAACCAAACAACTAATCACCGATATTGATATCAGGAGGAAAAATGAGATCCTGCCAAAATGCATACAATTATAAGCAGGTCTACAGTATGATAAAGGCTAGCACACCAACATGGTAACATGTGACCGAATTAACCGGCGCATATACGCGGAAAAGGACAAATTGACAGCCCTTGCACTCAGCAAGATAAACCGTACAACAGCATTGATGAAAATTGGATCTATATACACTTTGAATAGGTCAGACAAATTAGCAAGTGCCGTTTCCATGAGTTCTTCTATTAGCTGTAGAAGTAGTGATGAGTGCAGCACAGTGTCGACTTCCTATTCGATAAATATAAATTTAATACTCCGTTGGTGAGCGACGGGCGACTGGTATTTCACCGAACGCAAGAAAAGGAGTTCTATCTGATTGGCTAGCAATCGATCGCTTAGGTCGCTTAGTAGTCAACTACAAACTCAAAACTGAGCATCGTATTCAATTCGATTGAAATCGATATTCTATTATTGCCGTAGATAAAGAGAGTTTGTATTGCAGCTGGATTTTACATGCATTCTTTTATATAAATTTTTTCTCAAAGAGTTGAATATGATCAAAATTTTTACTCAGGATTTCAAATTTTTTACCCGCAAATTGCAGTTAAACATATCCACAGCAAAATACCGGTCCTCACTAATTAGTGTATTTAATTTCCAGTTAGTGTATTTAAGATAAAACCTGACAACAAATAAAATTTCCTTGCAATAGAAATATCATATGGGATACTGATATGGTAGGCCGCAACCGCCACAACGTGGAGCTGACTTTTTGCTCCGTGGAGCCAAATTGACCAATCATGATCATGTTAGAGTTTTTCATTACTCGGAGGTAAAACTGACTAATTAAGTACGACTTACTCATTACGTGAAGCGAATTTATTCATTAAGAATTTGCCAGACGAGCGTCACGTAGTTGCAAGATATCCTCGGTCACGAAAGTTATGATTCAAAAAGTAGTTTTATGAAAAGTACGAACTGACTTATTATAAGATGGACATGCACTCATAAGAAACTCATACAGTATTGTACATAACTATATAGCTAGGCAGAGTGGTGGTAAACTATGCACACAGTTCTGCGATCTGCAGTGTATCGCCGGGAGCTAATTTGTATAACTTGCGCGGTGTCCCTGCGGAATTCGACCTTCAGCAAACTGCAAACCAGTTCGGATTTACTTTATATACTAGTAGTAGGCCATACATACTGTAGTTACTGTCCGTTTTCCTATACACAATGCGCTCACCATTGACGCGTGACCTCTACAAATAGTGTATGTTAGAAGTATAGGCCATTGCCTAGTTGACGTCACTGTGTAAAAAATAACCGGCCAATATTTAAAGTATTTACTGAAATTCTAGAAAATATAGTTTTGTAACATGTCCTAAATTTTTAGCTAATTTAGGTGTTTGGAAATATTGGTACTTTTGAAAAAAAAAATATGAAGAAATTATTTCTAAACCGTGTTAAGTCATTAAGCTTCTCATTTTCAAGAACGCTGGTTAACAATAAGCAGACTATTGTCTCATTTCGTAAACAAAAGCCCACAGTATTGTTACCTTGCGTTCGCTTTATAATCGTTCACCCAACTGAAACTATAATACCAGCTCATTGCTCATTGCACAGGTAAAACAGACACAAGTGCAGTGTGTATTTAACCAGAGAAGATCTGATGTAACATAGTTGAGCCATTTTCATTGAGTGTTATCTTGGTTTAATAGCTTTTAATAGGGTTTAAGTCCTTCAAAGGTCGTGGTGAGTTCTACTGTAGACATGACTGCATCATGATTATTTTAAAGACAACAACATTCAACAATATGATCACCGTGATAGTATGAGAGTATCAGTACCTGGGTGTCAGTGATCCTGGCCTGACACAGTAGACAAACAAACAAACACGCCACACACATGACACATGCATGCAAGGTAACATTGACTATACACTAATCAAACAATGGTATTGATCCTGTACAACTGGTCGTGGTTTATTTACAATCGATTCATTTAAAATCCCCATAGTAAACATTAATTTTGGCAAGAGTTTTTCTCTCTGGAACGAGGATGCATCCACTGGCTCCGCGTAATGAAAAGATCTAACATGATTGGTCAATTTAGCTCCGCGAAGCGAAAAGTAAGCTACGCGTAGCAGCCCCACGTTGTGGCGGTTACGGCCAGCCATATATTGATCATGCGAAAATCGTAAAACATAGAATAGA
Source organism: Amphiura filiformis (assembly GCF_039555335.1). Taxonomy (NCBI): domain Eukaryota; kingdom Metazoa; phylum Echinodermata; class Ophiuroidea; order Amphilepidida; family Amphiuridae; genus Amphiura; species Amphiura filiformis. The sequence continues at coordinate 8,783,738 of NC_092635.1, forward strand.
AACAGTGTGGCAGGCGCTCAAAATCTCAAATTGTATGCTTAGCCTGAGTTGCACGGCCTATCTCGAATAAAATCACTATGCGTAGTTGTTGAAAAACGTGAGGATTCATCGTACTATCACGGCAATTTTTAACACGAAGATATAGGGATGATGACGGTGTGTGCAGCCTACTTACAGCGCGGGGCAACGCATTAAAATAGTTTTCACCTATTGCTATAACGTCAGCCTGCTACGCTTTTTGCCCAAGTAATTTTTTGTAATTTTGAGAACAAGGTACAACATATGGTTCAGCATGCATTTAAACATATTTATTCACCAATCTTTGCACAAAAGAACAAAAGGATAATGATACAAAATTAATGAAAGGGAATAATCTGAAATAATTAGGGTGATTACGCAACTGATGCATGCTTAAGCAATACACGGGAGTTTTGAATATCGCGTGTTGAGAGCTGACTGATTTTATTCGTTTTTATGGGCAATATGAGTTTGTTTGAAATAAAACCATGTGATTCGTGCTTGATAATTATTTTTCTAACATATAAAGCATAAGGTTATGATTGCCGGAGACTCCCTTTAATCCGATTATTACATAACAGCGAATAGTGTGATCAGAACACTTATCAGAACATAGGCTTATCAGTACAAAAAGCCTACAACGATTTTCTAAAATTAAAAGAACCACTTGTTAGCGTTAATTCATATTATGTAAGTATCCCAGCAAACACAAAACGTTTTCGACATCATTCGCAAAAGGTTATAAAAGGTCGTCAGAAAATGTTTAAATGTCGGGTTATATAAAGGGTATATTAAGAGTATAAAACGTTTTCATAACATTTAAAAACATTTTTGATAATCTACTGCCCAACAAACACAAAATGTTTTACAGAAAACGTTTAAATGTCGGGTTATATAAAGGGTATAAAAACGTTTTAATAACATTTCAAAAACATTTTTGAAAACTTGATACATAACATTCTAAACAGAATGTTATTTTGGGGTTGACAAAATATTTTGCGAAAAATGTTTGCCCAAAATATATGCAATAACGTTTTAAAAATATTTTCATGACCTTTATATAACCCGACATTTAAATGTTATTAAAACGTTTTGAATAATACATTTTAAGAACATTTCTGTGTTTGCTGAGTGCAAATATTTTAACATAATGTTATTTAAGTGTTGACAAAATATTTGGCAAAAAACGAAAATAGTTTACAACAACATTTTTAAAATATTGTTGTAGTGTGTTTTCATATAAAACGTTTAAAACGTTTTCATGACCTTTATATAACCCGACATTTTAATGTCATTAAAACGTTTTTACCTAAACCAAAAGCCAAAATATAACTTATTTATAACGTTTTTAAAACGTGTTTGTGTTTGCTGGGGTATATTATGACGTTGTAAAGAGTTGAAAGACTATAACTATGGTAAAAATAAGAATATTATTTTCGCCATTGTCTTTAATACATCAAACCCTTAATACAATTACATTTAGATTGTTTTTTATATATTCAATATCTAAAAGTGTACAAATAATAAACTACCAACTTTATTCTGATGAATAACAAATTTATTTTTTATCAACACCATAATTTGTTTGAGCGCCCACGTAGACGACCTTTGATTTAAAAGTTAACAAAACACGTTAACACTGGAAAATAATAATAAACTGTATGTGATAGTATTAAAAGTTAACCTTTTAAGATTTACTGATGTATATACCGTTAAAATGCGCCATATGTGAATTAAAAAAAGGACAACTTAGATTCGGTGGGATTCGAACCGGCGCACTTACGATTTTGTGAACTTCAGACTTATTCAGGAACCGAACAGTTGGACTGGTCACGTGGTATACGGCAAATCAGTTAACTGATGAAAGCTGCTGGTTTCAGACGCAACGTCGCACAAAATTAGAAACGGTAAATTCCAGTATTAGATTTATTCCCAAATCCAGTTTAGATATACTGGCTGACTAACAATATTTATTAATTTATTCAGTAGAGTAACACGGTTATTTGAGTCAATGTTATCTTTTATTACTGTGCGCTGCCATTTGCTCTATTCCAGGTATCGACTGACTGTGGTTGCGACTCCTGAATACTGCCGTTAGATATTTGTTGCTTTTTGTTAAATATCATGATCTGTTGATGTATCTTGACGAACAAGAGATCATCTGATGATGTTTTAGCTTACGCCTGCGAGGTCTGTTAGCATTAAAATTGAAACTGAAGTGTCACCCAAAGGCGCCCAGACAAGAAAGTAAACAAGATAATAATATTCTGTCATTTTGTCCCATGTTGTACTTCTGAACATTGCCTACGTTATACTGCATTTAAAGAAGCATGCGTTTATTTGCAGGTCACATTTAAACTTTTCTACAGCTTATCCAACGTCGAAGATAAGCAATGCCTGGCTAATAAAATCAGACCAACGTGTGGGATGTAAAATGTTCATGTACTAGTGTAAACCATTAATAATCAAATGCCATGCGAATACAGTAAATTAAACTTCGAATGAAGCTACACAACGTTGTTCTTTTTGCCAATACATATCCGACCAGAAGTAAGGAGGACTTAATAACACCTATTAATCTTCACAACTAAAATAGATATAATTAGCAAAGATTATAATGGCACACGACTAGAGTATTGACCCTAGGTTGGTACCGCTAGAAACCAGTATGACCAGTGAAGGTGTGACCAGGGCCAAGAATAGCTAATAAAAGTTAAGACATCACAGACATCAGGTCCAAAAGGACTTTAGCAAGTCTATGAAATATAACCGAATAATACGAATAAGTTAAACTGTGCACATTTTAATTGTTCTTGGTATTATAGAGCAATTAGAAAGCACCATACCTGATACGTGTAGCTACTATTTTGATATGTTACTGAGTATAAGTGCACCATTTATCAACAGCAGAAGGCGTTACTACGAGGAACGTCAATATATATGTAATGAAGGTTGCCTTGTGACCCCATATAATGGACTGTTTTCATGGTATTTCTACATGATCACATAAACTAGTACAGGGCGCGGCGCTGTGTTGAGATATTTGAGTTAGTATATTGTCTTGCTACATTATTTGAACCAATGATTTTTGGCATCATTTTATCTCAAATGATAAAACTAGAAGTGGTTCCATTTTTTTCTAACCCCACATGCTTCCCACGAGGGGTCAAAGCTCATAATAGGGGCCAAAATGTAAAATTTATTATATCCCTTATATTTATTATTTATTCCTCTCATTGTTAGTAATAAAAAAGTCAATTGCAGTGGCGTAGATTTCTTTTTGGCATTGGGGTTGAAAACAATTCTTGAAGTATATTGAATCCAGCACCTTTTGGCGACAGAATAAGTTTATAGTACAAATGCGCGGGAAGCGCGCGAATAATTTTGCTATTTTGCTATTTTGAAGCTAAACTAGTGAAACATGGTGCAAAAGTTGAATAATTGCACCCGAAGCGCGCGAAAATGTGCAGTTTGGGGGCTAAAATGGGCAAATAATAATGAGGTTAAGTTAGTCAGGCGTCGGTGTGTGTGTGTGTGTGTATGTGGGGGGGGGGTAAGTGTATGGCCACCCCCTGGCAAAATATTGGGGTACTTATCGCAACACCCCCCCCCCCAGATCTACGCCTATGGTGAATTGTCATCTTGCACTTGAGTGCTTAGTAAATTAGGTCAAATATCTCATGCACAGAGGCCAAATTTTCAAAATGCACCGATTCAATGGCGTTTGGTCTCAAATTCCTCCTCTTGACAAACATGACAAAGGAATAAAAACAATTTGTTCAGGAAATGTTTAACCTATACAATCATTACCTCTGAAGGGGTAAATGACAATGGAAATTGCTTCAAAATCGTGAATTAAATATATATTTGAGAGTTCCTATATATGTTAAGGGGAGTAATTTGACACCCGTTTAGATGAAATCGGTTCATTTTTAAATTTTGACCTCATAAAAGTTTTGACATTTGACCTATTCGACCTTATAACTCATGAACTAAGCACCGTAGAATTTTTTTGTTTATTCCTTGTGATGAGAGAAACAATTCGAAATACACTACACCATACATATTAGTTTTGGCTCTACTGTGACCGTCAACCCCTCATCAGGGCTATCAACTTTTTAGAATTGCTTGGCGTGAGACAGAGGCATACCGGGATTTGCCGACTCCAATGCTCATTTTGAACCATGATCATTGGGGGGTAGGAACAACAAATTATTCATGATAATGCGTAAGATTTTACTAATTTTCCGGCTTTTTGCGTGAGATTTACTACTTAGGCGTGAGATTATATTACCTTGGCGTGAGACCGTGAGAAAGTGACCCAATGCGTGAGACTCACGGCCAATGCGTGAGAGTTGATAGCCCTGCCCCTCATGGGAACTACAAGGGGCATTGAAAAAAAGGAAACCAAACACTGTGTTATCCTTTCAAATTTACGGATGCCAAAAAACCATTGGTTCCACTAATGTAGCAAAAGAAAATCCAAAACCCATAGCGCCCTGTACTATACCTTTGTCTCTTAAACAACACATTTCAAAATTAATCACACACTTAATACGTAACAGCATTAGCATACAATCAATAGTCTATAGTCACTGGCTGTAAATGCGTTGATTGATTTATTTAGGTAAATAAGAGGCTGATATGACTGAGGTATTGTGTGTATTAGATTTTCTCGGGAATTGAAATATGGAGAGTGCTGCCTTTTAGAATAGTAGTAGAATACAAACTTTCAGCTCATAAAACCACCTTTGTCAAACTGTAAAGGTTTTGGTTTATATAAAATGTGTGTTCAAAAATAGTGTTATATTTGGACAAAAACAAATCTTTTCTTTGTAAAAAGCGTGAGAATTTAATATGTTGCCAGTGTTTCCCAAACATTAAAACGAGAGTCTCCCTAGAAAATCAGACATATCCAATTACATTCTGAATACGAGGATTGTACTACTGATAGCAAATAATATTTTGAAATTATTAAAATTTGATATTTGTTTATTTATGATATTTAAAAGTCCTCAAAGTAAACTTAATTAATCTAATGATATGTATATACTTAAAGTGTAACCTACGATCATTGTCTATACCGATCATCGGATAATTTGTCATGGTTTCAACTCAGAGGATGATTTAAGGAAGCCCCATCATGCACTGTAAAAGTGTTATCACTAGAGTTTCAACTGCCACTTTACTTTTCAATTCCCATTGAACTCTGTGCAAAAGATGTTGTTTAAGAATTGCCCGTGTGTCATTATTAGTTGGTCGATTTCAGATCTAAAGTGATGTATGCATGAATGATAATCCACGTCTTCTGTAGATAACATAAAATGTGAAATCGACCAACCTTTAGAAGGTGTTTTTATTGTAAATATATCTGTCCAAATTCAAATTTAACCATGCACGTGTGTATGCAGTGGACGGGCAGTGGTGTCATGTTCACTCACACAGCTGTGCTAACCGCAAGACTTGCTGGGAAGTGCTTAAATCATCCTCTGGTTTCAACTTAACAGAAATGCATATATGTATGTACTTAAAGTGTATATAGCTGGGAGGAAAGCCGACGATCATTTAAAATTTTTGACCGTTTGTATTGAAGGTAGAAATTTTTTTCCCAAAAAGATCTTTTTTTGGGGGAAAACAATGGACATTTTACTAAAAACAAATCTAGACATATGCACCATGTCCCTTTGCTGTTCTTGGACGGTTGAACACGTGGCTTCGCTGTAATTTAAAAGGCCCACCTTTTGCGTGATTTGGCAGTGTCCTTAGTCTATTGATTTTATGCTAATGCTGTTACGTAATCGAGTATATGGTATCATTTATACATAGGATCATAAATAATTTCCATCAAAATATTAAAATATGGTGGGGGGGGGGGTCAAAGGTCAAGTTTCATTACATATTGACCGACCCTCGTATTTCAGCCAAATTTAAAACTATTATAACTCAAAAGAAGGAAAATATTGAATGTTTTTTGTTTGTTTGCGCAAATTGATTTTCTGGGTAAACAGTAATCGATGTCCACCCCATCAACGACAAGAAAGTGCCAATTATAGGAATGGTCGATATGACGAAAGAAAAGCGAGCTATACAGTTAAAGAAATACAGTCTAACCTGTTTATTTCTAATGTGTAATTATATGATCTCTTCTGTTTTGCAAATCAAAAATGATTTAACGATACCTTCAGCAGTGTGTGTTTCGTGGTTCGACTGCATTGACCAATGTTATACTTTGTGTTTTTCTCGGATATGTTGTCAATATTAAATAAATGCATTATTAATATTACATGTCTATTATTATTAGGGTCGATCAAGATTCACTCAAGGATCGGGGGATTATTGGGGAACACAAATTGAACGTCATAAATTAAGCCAAAAAACAGAATCCAAGGCGAGGGGGTTGTTGGTGATTTTTTGGTCTTTGTTTGTTTTAATATTCCTGTTCAGTCCTTCAGAATGAGACAGGAATGCGGGCAGTGCCTACATTCAACCGTTATATCTGTCTGTTTACATCAACTCAATATCGGAAGGAGATACATAGCACACTAAAACAATAAGGTCGTGACTTGCGCAAAGTGGCATTGACAAACAGTGTGCGAGCAATTTAATTTAGGGAGGGAAACTTTGTGCCTGAGGGATGGGGAAAATATGGACATACATGCACATCTCTTTAAAACATTCATTGTATTTTTCCGCTATCGATCCAGTTTAATGTCGCCGAATGATATTGACCACAGATAGCAATGGTCAGTGACCCACCTACCTGACCATATTACAAGTCAGCTCCTATAGACTGGTTCTATTAAAATATCGCGTTCTGAGCGGCAAGTTTGTCTAAAAGTTGGCAACCAGCTTCTTGTTGATAATGACCCCATAGGATCGTATGGGGGCAACAATCAATTTCATTCCAACGACACTTTCAAACATGTCAAATTATGAGTCTGGCCCCACGGATCCCAGAAATGTAATGTTTGTGCGTGTACGACCTATCGTTAAGAAGTCATGGAACAAAAAAGGTCACAGGTCGAGTTGATTGTTGTGTATTGTTCAAAAGTCAAAGTTGCTCCACTTTTCGTTAAAAATTAGGTAAATTGTTCGCCTAGAAAAAGAACAGTTTGCACTATCTGCGATGTCCAGTAAGCATTTTACACAGCAAAGAAACCGATAAATCGACAGTACTTGGAAACAAAATCATGCCGCACACATTGAATTATAATTTTCACGAAAGCTTTAACTTCCATTATTAACAGTTGAAGCAAATTATTCGCCTAGCTTAGAGGTTTCAGAAAAAGAACAGTTTGCAGTTTCAGTATAAATTTTATATATCTTGGCAGACAACATTTTTGAATTCAATATACCCGAATCAATCAGAATAATTTGGTTGCCAGCTTTAACGCGAACTTTATGATTAAATAAGCACATATTTTCAAATAGAACCAGTCTACTATCACTGACTATGCAATTAATATAAGGTTTGAACTACGCACCGTTTGAACAGTGAACAGAAATGGGTTTATCTGTAAATTATTATTATTCTGTAAACAAATTATTATTTTTTCCAAATCAGCACTAATCTTCTAATCAGAAGTCATTTGAAATCATAATGTTTCTAGCGCATCGGGACATCAATTTTTGTAAAATAGATTGCCTTATCTAAATTTATTCATGTACACATTCACTACTGTGCGTTGGTCGAAAGCTTTATTTTGATGTAAATTATTCACCGTGGAAGTAACGTAATATTCAGATAAACTATCATAGCAATAGATGAATACAATTTTTTGAATATATCGCCCTGCACTACAAGCAGGTCCTCATCACCTGTGTCTGTCTGCAATCATAGATTGAATTTTGCATACTCTGGCTATTACATGTAAACCATAAAACTCTATTTATATTAATTTGTGTGCAATTGATAGATTTCCACAGCTGATCTTTTCATTCACCGTACTCCCTCTGTTTGTTATCTTCCCAAGTGGATTTTTACTCGGGCTTTCGCGGTCAATAAACTGGTAGATTCTAAAATCAGAATTGTTCAGTATTGAAGTGAGCCAATAGGGCCTGTGCAAGTTGTGTTTCATTTAATAACATAGCCCTACGTATACTTTACGTTTACTAATTCACTAATATTATTGTCACTGGTTATATAAAATCTTTATGGCCATTTTACTATTAATTTTAATAAACATCAGTATAATTTTGAGTTCCAACAGGATGCGTTCATCATGATTAATATTAATATATTTTTATTTATCAAAATAAAATTCAACTATGGCATAGTCTAAGATTGAATACAATACCACTCTTTTCAAAGATACTAATCTTACAGGTGCGAGTGATCAGCATGGTATGAATATTATATACAATTACGATCCATGTCTTTATCCCTGTTCTTTGACATATGTGGTTCAATGCATAGGTACCGCGTGAACGTTCAAAATTGTATTCATCTAATTGCTATGGTAGTTAAACCGAATAGCAATGTTTCCCAAATTCCTTACTTTCCCATTTTCAGTACTAAAAGGAGTATTTTGTGATCTTATGACATTTTCAGTAGATATCCACAAAAAAAAGCGGATTCCAAAAATTTCAATTGATTTCGATTTTGCGAGTGTATTATACTGCTCCATAAGGCACTGTGTTGCAATTTCGTTCCGATGCAGCAGCACGCCATTCAATTTGACGATGTTTTTCTAAACGAATCTCTCTGCTAGAAATTTTTTGTACATAAACATTATCTAGCTGGGGGTTTCCAGAATACAATCTCACCCTTTCTTAGAAAAGTGGGGGATGAGGTCGTGGATCATGAAATACCCCTTTAAAAGTATCTACTGATTCGTATATAAAATAAGATAATTATGATTGACTACAGACATTTCAAGCCAATGAATATTCTAAGTACAATTAGCGAAACCTGTTTTCGTTAATTGCTGTTAGCCCCGGTATCGATCGACGTTGAGGGCGTGTGCATTGGCCGTTGTCATCACAATTTGACTCCGGAATAGTTTTGATGGCCATTCTTTCAAATGAAAAATATAGTTTGCATAAATAACCACTTCTTAGGGAGTATCAGCAAGAACTTTGTTCAACAGAAGAAAGTTTAGTATCCATGGAATAAACAGGTACAATAACAGACTGGACAGTGGTCGAAATGAACTATATAACGGTGTAAATTGTCAATCGTGCAGTACTCATTTGATCATACTGCATACAGTGGACATACGAAAGCACGTACGCTATAGTGATAACCGAGTGCAGCTACATTGTGTACATGTACCGTACTGATACACATTGCGGTCTCACGACGGCCATGGCGGCTGTACAACATGCAGCGTACATTAGATGTACGGCTGAAGCGGACCAGTTTCACCATACTAAAAACGGAGAAAAAGACCAGAATCATCGGAAAAAAAAAAAAAAAAAAAGATAAGTATTTGTCATTACTTGGTTAATTCGTTGGTTGATTGATTGAATGATAGGTTGATTGAATGATTAATTGATTAATTACCATACCATAATTGATTTGTTGATTGATTGGTTGATTGGTTGATCAATTGATTAATATATAAATATGTAAATAATTTTAGTACACACAAAAAAAAAAAAAAAAAAAAAAAAGCTCATTCCCGTAGTTAGGAGAGCAATATTATTACACATTAATATTAAATAAATAGTTTCTGATTGCTACGCTGTGTTTCACGTCTTCTCGTCTCAGTTAATAAAGATATAAAGATAAAAATGATATTAAAATAAATAAATAAATAAATAAATAAATAAATAAATAAATAAGTAAATAAAATAAAGAAAAATAAAGAAAATAAATAGCAAATAATGAAAATAAAGTTATTAATGTTATTAAAAGAAAATCAATATAATCTACGAATCAATCCATTCCTATATTATTATTATCACATAATTATTATCATTATTACCAATAATAAAAATTATTAATAATAATAAATAAACAAAGAAAGAAACAAGTATCAAATAAATAAAAACAACAGCCAAATCTACAAGACAATATTTAACAAGTTTACAATTTACAACGTAAATAAAAATAAAAAATAAATAAAAAATAAATTAATTAATAAATAAAAAATAAAAAATAAAAAATAAAAAATAAAAAATAAATAAATAAATAAATAAATAAATAAAGCGGGTAATAAAAGAAAAAGGAAAAAAAAACCATCAGAGATCTAACATACTATTTAACAACGGCCACACTTTGAACAGCTCCAAGTAGAGCTCCAAGTAGATAAAAAAAAAATCAATAATTCAAACAACAACAACAAAACAAAACAAAAAAAATAATAAATAAATACATAAAAATAATAATAATAAATAAAATAAACAATAACAACATTAAAACTCACTATTAACACTACACATCAATTTTATCACTATTTAATAACAACTACACCTCATCCCCCCAAATAAATAAATAAATCAATTGATAAATAAACAAAGAATAAATAAACTATTAACCCAAACACACACACACACACACCCCCACACACACAAAATCAAAATGCTTTTCTCACATCTCACATTTATTCTAAAAGTATAAAACCTATTGTAGAAAGTTTGGTGTCACTGAGTAGATAATTTTGTCCTTTGTCAATACAAAAAACCTCAAGTCAATCGGACAACTACTTTGTGATGCCCCCATAGGGTTATACACAACATTGGGAAAATATGGCACACTTCAAACCTTCGTATCTTAAAAAGTACAACTCGTATGGACCACAAATTGCACATATATCATCCTGGATTGTAGATCTACCTAATACTAGATCAATTATAGCAAACGATGAACTAATTAATTGCTTAATTAAATGCAAATTAAGACAGTTTTCCCATTACGTTACTGTAAAAAGTGTGCACGTAATGCTCCAGCATTTCTAAATGCCCTATCTCTTGCCTGAGTAACCCGGCTTATTATAAAAATGTCGATTGATAATGTCATAAAAATCGTAAAAATTATTTGACAATTCTTAACCACCCTGTATGTTTAACACAAGGGATACCAAGCGACAGTGGACATCCCTAGTTATATTTATAATGATATCCATGTTCATGTTTGACAGTGGACATCCCTATTTATATTATTCTATAACGATATCCATGTTCATGTTTGACAGTGGACATCCCTATCTATATTTACAATGATATCCATGTTCGTGTTTGACAGTGCACATCCCTATTTATATTATTTCATAATGATATCCATGTTCATGTTTGACAGTGGACATCCCTATTTATATTTATAATGATATCCATGTTCGTGTTTGACAGTGGACATCCCTATTTATTTTATTTTATAATGATATCCATGTTCATGTTTGACAGGGGACATCCTTATTTATATTATTTTATTATGATATCCATGTTCATGTTTGACAGTGAACATCCCTATTTATATTTATAATGATATCCATGTTCATGTTTGACAGGGGATATCCCTATTTATATTATTTTATAATGTTATACATGTTCATGTTTGACAGTGGACATCCCTATTTATATTTATAATGATGTCCGTGTTCATGTTTGACAGTGGACGTCACTATTTATATTATTTTATAATGATATCCATGTTCATGTTTGACAGTGGACATCCCTATTTATATTATTTTATAATGATATCCATGTTCATGTTTGACAATGTTATCGGATGGGAACCCTAATTTTCTCGTTTGGGTTTCCGGATGTCGCTTCTTGGGGTACCGGTTAGGAACACCTAACTTCGGTGCGTTGGTGGGAGATGTGCGATCTTGCACTCGATTCACTAATTTCAAATTTGGTCTGATAAATTGGTGGATGAGACTGTCAGTCGGACCTTCCACTTTTCATAATCCACATTTATGCTTATTAGGACAATAGCTAATTTTCTTTTTCTTTTCTACAGATAATGTCATGCCGAAACGCAAACAAGGAAGTTCAGCAAAGAAAGACGCAAACAAAGAAGTTCAGCAAAAAAAAAAAAAAAAGACGCAAACAAGGAAGTTCAGCAAAGAAAGACAGCAGCAAGCGTCCGCTCTCATGGCGTTAGCGGCGCAGTTAATAACAAACCACTAAATGCTATAACTCAAATCCACCAGAAATCACAGGACAGGCGTCGTCCTTGCCTGGTGAGCTAGGGGTGGTAGTACTGGGAGAAGTACTTGGACTGAAAGCGGCCCGCAACTGCCCGGAGTTAGGGCTGGTCAGGCAGCTTCTCCCACAGAAGGCTGAGGCGCATCCTATGCCGTTTTGGACACATCTATCAAACATGCACGAAATCAGGATGTACCCCACTCATGATATCAGGAACCATTGCATGCGCCAAGAGTGAGTCAATGCAACAGGGGCTTGTCATTTGTCTTTACGTATGGGAATGCCACCATTTGAACAATATTGGTCTATACGCAGTTTAAACTCACCATAGGGAGAGCGATCGAATTATTTTTGCTAGTTCAAAGGTCTTCTTTTAATAGGACTCATGGTTTTGGCCCTTGCGGGGTTGGAGGCCGGGAATTCTAGCTGCACGAATCCGGATTCGCGCACCTCGAATCCCCGGTTGGCCCCTTCGGGAACAAATAGGGTTGGGAAAAAACTTTTAAGCTTTTAGGGACTATTGTGATTTGCTACAATATTTAGTCGTCCGTGTAGTATGGCGACAGCATAAACATTGTGTAAGTACATGTTGAAAGTATATGTTTTTATTCGTTCGCCTGTGTATGACGGTGACAGTTGGTAATTCAGAATTTAAAGGTGCTCTTGTGTTTAACATTGCACAGTTAGCCTGTGTATATACGGCTTTGTGTTTTATGTGTTTTTTATTCAGTATTATTGAGCCATAAAATTATTCCGTGGTCATTCCGCACAAAAGTTTGGGTGTCTTGTGTCTTTCTTCTTTGTCGTCGATATCCGGGGCTAACTTCATTTGCACTCTGAGTGTATTCGAGAATAATGATTCACTAAAAAGCCTACTTGTATTAATTATCGCAATGAGTCTCTGTGTTAGTTAAATGGCATATATTATATTGCAAAAACAAGTTCTATATTCGAAGAGAATACTTATTACATTACAAGTTGACACTGGTTACAATTTTTTATTCGTATTTCTCCTGAAAAAAGACACATTGTGTTGCTAAAGTTCGGTAGATATGGAAGTTGGAACAAATTACTTTACACCGTGATCCATGAATTTTGTCTTTTTTAAAGACCATTATACTGTACATGTAGAAGATCAAAACAAGGGAAATGCTGATTAGAGACTGACGATGCTGCAAAATATGTGCACAGAAATGTACAAACTTAAGCCTAAACAACTAAAATGTCTAAATCCAAAAAATTGGGTGTGGTCAAAATGTTCAAGCAACACTATTTCTGATTCTGATATTGAAGAAGATGCAAATAACCTAATTTCGTGCTACTGATGTATACCTCAAAGAATACGATGAAATGGTTTTTAATTCCATACGTTTTGACTGTGAAATAATGATGTAGTGAATAATGGTATGGAAAAAGGTCATGAATGCCTGAACAGTTTTCCCCAGATTCTAATTCTACTAATGGTACATTTAGTTTCCTAATATCACAGCCTCGAAAAGCTCAAATAATGCACTAATATATTAAAGAAGGACTTTAGTGTAATTGGAATATAAGAAACTCGCCTTAATAATATACCCGGGTATAAAGTAGAATATATGAAAAGAATTGGAAGAGAAACAGGTGGTGTATGCATGTATGTATCTGACTAAATAAATTACAAATTAAGAAAAGATCTGTGTCATACAAACTGAAACTACGAAGCCCGTTTGATTAAAAAATGAATGTAATAATGCAAAGAACATTGTAGTTGGGGTTGTATATAGAGCACATACATCTATTGATAACTTCATGACAGATATTGATCCCGTCTTTAAGAAACTAAATTCAGAGAAAAAAAAACCAGTTCATATCTTATAGCTTAAAATATATTAAGCATGCTTTATTCTTTTATAGCAAGAATAATATGAAGCAAACATGGAACACAATAAATAATATTCTTGGTGGAGGAAAGCAAAAGTCTACTCAAAATAATATACAAACTCAGACGAGTACTTCCAACCAATATTCAAAATACCGACAAAAATATTTGATTACCTTCATGATCTAAGATTTAGTAGCATCTACATGAAACCAGTTGTGGAAATAGATATTACAAAAATAATTGATAAATTTAATCAAAATAAAAGTGCTGGTAATAATAACATAGGTAATTTCATTATAAAGAGAGTAGCTAAGGAAACCGTAAAACCTCTTACAAGCCTATTCAATTTGATAATCACAACAGGGACTGTTTCTGTAAAACTAAAAACAGCGAAGGTTATACATGTATACCAATATACAAAAAAAGACCGAAGTCTTCTGCAATTATAGACCAGTGTCACTATTACCATGTTTTTTCGAAGATTTTAGAAAGACTTGTATTTGATAAAATGATGTGTTAACTACATAGAATCCTCACGAATCCTTAATGACAAACAATTTAGATTTCGATCCAATCACCCTACCTATATGGCTATATTACATCTGGTGGATAAAATGATGTGTTAACTGCATATAATCCTCACGAAACCCTTTCCAACCACTCTACCTATATGGCTATATTACAGCCGGTGGATAAAATGAATACAGCAGTGAAAGAAAAATAAAACAACTATTGGAATTTTTATAGTCTTATCAAAAGCGTTTGATTCAATTGACCATAACATCCTTCTTCATCAATGAGAATGGTTAAACATTATTTAAGTAATATAAATCAATATGTATCCTATAACTCGCGTGACTCACAGCGTAAGGATATTAAACGTGGTGTCCCGCAAGGATCGATATTTGGTCCACTAATTTTATACTATATGTTAATGATATAACTCGTACCTCTAACATTTTAGATTTTATACTAAATGATGATGATACCACTATCCCTACTCGCATGAAAATAGTGAGACTCAACTAAGTAAGCAATTGAGAGCAAATAAGTTATCAGTTAATTCAAACATTGCCCAGTTATTGTATACGAGTTTACCTCTCAAAAAAATCAAGAACACATTGAGCATGGAAAATGTTACTATTACTATAATATTACGCTCTTCTCTGTTAAACTTATAATTATTATTGTTTGAGAGGGTGGGGGTCCTTACTCAAGCACATTTGAAAGCCATTATACCAGATATCTAACTGCTAGATAATCATCAAACAGTTCGAAAATGGGTCACAGGTTGGTGTCGAGCGGATTAAAGTTATTCCAATTACACTCTCAAACATGATAAGTTTACCTTGCACCTTTTGAGCAGTATGTGATCTCTGTGTGATCCTATGGGAGATATTTGTGATAGTTATGCAGTGGTTGCCAGCTTGTATTTAAAAAATGCTGAAAGCCTCTTAAATTACCACTTTCCATTTTTAAAATAACATCATTTGTTTCAGTTCAGTACTATTCATTAGAAAGAGAGTATTGCGCCTTATTTATATATCGTATATTCCTAGCTAATGTACAGCAAGAGGTTCAAAATCCGTCATCCAGTATGCTCAATGGATTATAAAACATCGGCATCTGTGCTCCAGAGGACAGATTAACCAGCGCCCTATTTGTACGCGATTATACTCAATATTGCCGGGTGTTTTTGTCGCATCACTGTAAATCAATTTGGCGTTCTGAGTGATAAAATTGATTGTGGTTGCACAAACCGCGCTTCATGTCATATATGCAAAAATACAATAACACCCATCGTCTACTTAGTGATATGGTCACATTGCTCTACATCTATTGACATTTGGGTAATACTGCAAGCAGTACTTATAAGGTTCCATAAAAGTCAGTTCTTTATAAGAGGGAATTCAATGGCACATCCATATACATCTGTGAAATAGGTTAAATGCAAATCGTTTGGGAGGTTTTTTGAGGTCACAAACCTTTTAAACCGAATGACTATCGCCAAATATTAGCCTTGGGCGTCCATATAAATCGATATTATCGATGTTGACCGATGTAGACTGATGGCCATTTAGGCCCCATTTTCTGCTTCCCATACTTGCTTTTAAATTGACCCAAGCTAGGTCCAGCTTGGTCAAGCTAAGTGACAAGTAGCACAGCACCTCAGCATAATTGACAGGCGTCTGGGGGCATTCTAAATAATAATAATAATAATAACGATTTGACCGTATTTCTGTGTTTGTGTTCCAATTACAAGGGCAAGGTAAACGATGGTAAATGTTGGTTAACACAATTGGCGTTACCAATATGCTACGATAAGCTTTAGGATACTGTATGACCGCTCTGTGTATGACTGAACTGTTTTTTTTCCTGGCTAGCAGCTAGCAAGTGGGTTTGCCACAAATTAAAGCCATCGCCTGATATCCTCACGCCTTGGTGACATGTATAGCGAGAATAAGGCGTTGCTACGGTATCCTGACCCAATCCTCAGGGAAAAGAAGCTATATTAGCATAATGCTAGGCGTGATAACCAATAGGTTTCATATCTAATGTCAAAGATGAATTCCGTAGGCTATGTTTCAAATGATTTATGTCCTAAAGTTTTAATGGATTTCCATCATTTAATAAAGTGATTCTAGTCTCCTGAGTATACAGGGTGTTCACATACCAAAGAAATTTGTTGCATAATAGCTTTGATGGAAAAATAAAAGACACGAAAACCTTTGGTATCCAAAGTAAATATGTATGTCAAGCAGTTGGCAATGTGTACCTTTAAATCGTGGGGATTAATGACGTCATTTTTCGTTTGTTGCACATTTTTTGAAGTGTATCAACACCTTCAAAGTTTCATTTATGGAGTTACACAAATTTGGATACAAAACCCCTATTTTTTCAATAAGCAAGATTTCCAAAGGTTTCATTGGGTTTCATTTATTTGTTGTGCGCTCTCTTTCGTTGATATGGCCAGACTGAGGACAAAATATTAATCACGGTACACTATTACTGCATCTTGCATAATCGGGCTACCACTTTGTTGTACTTCATGAACTACAGTTGATTGTGTGCTATATTGTTTTTCTAACCAGTATTCGTGGCATTTGTATTGTGTATGTAAATCTTTGTTTGAAGTGTTAAATTGCTCCTTATAAACTATAAAAACTGAATTCCATATGGCTGAAAATATATGCCACAAAAATAACCGAATAAACACTAGTTTGAAGGCCGACATGCTTAACATTGGTCAACATTTGTGTCAAATTGATTTTTTTTAATGATCATTGCATATCAATGGTTATTGGAACTTAAAGGTTTAAGCTCAATCGGACAATGATTTCAAAATTTGACTAGTCCCAACCCCTCATCAACCCTTTCCCCCAAAAAACCCTCGGGCACATCCTCTATCTCCGTGAGTAATTGAATCTCGAAACGAATTAGTCGGGCAGATTGAAATGGATACAAAAGGAGCAGTACAATATATTTGATACCAAAATGTATTCACCATTATTGCACCATCAATTCTCGCTATTCGCAATAAGGGCGCCGCCAGCGGTTTGCGATGTAATCGTGATGTATCATGGGAAAAGGTCGACATCCAAGTCCGCGCAATACGAATATTACCATGCTATTACATAGGAACACGTGACAATATTTTTAGTTTGTCAAAATAAAGGTGTTACGTTACACGCGAATCGATATGCAATAATACTAAATAATGTGATTTGAAATGTGCACAATTCATTTTTCTCTATCGATTTGCGTGTATATTTGACCGTTATATTGACAAACTAAAAATATTGTCACGTGTTCCTATGTAATAGCATGGTAATATTCGTATTGCGCGGACTTGGATGTCGACCTTTTCCCATGATACATCACGATTACATCGCAAACCGCTGGCGGCGCCCTTATTGTGAATAGCGAGAATTGAAGCTACATGTAGCATTTAACACATAGTGAATACTATATTGCTAATACATAATAGACTTACATAACATTAAATATGATTAACATTATGTCAACATTAAAGTATGGGAAAGTATAAGGGGGAGGGGTGGTGCATGTGCGTGCGTACCCATACACTATTGCACAAGCGCTAAGCAAGCACGTGCTTACCACTGTTTGAAATTGCATACGTCAAAGCATAGCCGGCCACATTAAAGATTAAATGTGATTTACCATAATAAAGACGAATTTCATAGTTCTAGTCCAATAAAACAGCACTTACTGTGGACGTTTCGGAATCTGTCAGATTCCTTTATCAACACTGATGTTGTTGTGACGACCTTCTGTGTACAACTCGTTGTTGCTTAGCAACTTGGTTGCCAGTTGGTTTCTTCAGGAGATCGTCAAATACGTGAGTTAGATTGTATTGCCCCTCGTCTCTTTATCATCAGTGTTGATAAAGGAATCTGACAGATTCCGCAATATGGCCGCAATATGGTGAAATGCACTCTACGTTCTCTTTGTGTACTTTTGGACGGAGATTATTTCTCTATCACTGTACATCAATCAAAGCAGCTTATAGAAAACACCTTATTAGAGTGCCCAAGTGAATTTTAACATGTTAGTTCTCCCGTTGGACCGGTTCTAACAAATCTAATATCATGGCAAAATTTATCACGCTAATTGTGATATCTAATTGGGTTGAGGTTTAGTTGGTAGACAAATTTAATTCGATATTGGCAAAACTGTTGACGCGGAGTGTGTAAATACGTGGCGCTTGCATTGAATACACGTTTGAGCACAACCTCCACGGAAAATATCACATTTGTGGAGTAGGATTTCACAATCTTAAGTAATAAAAGACGTAAAGAGTATTCGGCTACCATTTGTGCCAAATTTCATATATACAAGTTGATTGACAAGTTTATAATCCACTGTTTTATACCAAAACGCGCTGTAAAACCATTTCGGTAGATGGGTGCTGAATGCAGCATCCCATGTCCTTGGCGCAAGTATTTTGACAGGAAATATGTAACATACGAGTATACACATGAACTTGGTGTACATGCTTAGCTGGAAGTTCATTAAAAAAAGATCGCGGTGCAAGTTGAAGCCTGTTAAAATCGAAAATCTTTCACTAGAAGACAACATTTCACCCCTAACTTTAATACCAGGATTTGGAAAAAATATACAGTATCAAGCATTATGGTTTTGTTCTGACATTTACTGAAAAAATGAAAATTATTACTTGTAATTTCATCGAGAAAACTAATTTTAACGTGAAAAGGTGTAACTCAAAATGTTGCTCATTTCAACACCGAATTTAATCGCTTCAATAGCCTAGTTAAATGACTGAGTGGGCCTTGTATAACAATAGCCAACAGGCGTTCTAGGTGTCTTGGTTTCATAACTTTGTGATTTATTCATCATTTCCCTTACGAAAATGCAAGCAATGAAAAATGTGTGCGGAAGCATGCAGCACGCGTGCGGCAGTGTGCAGCACACGTGCAGATGTGTGCAGCATGCAAGCAAGGCCTGCTGGTAGCGTGTTCATGTGTGCGAACCAGCTGAGTGCATGCAGGCACCGCACACAAATATCCACCGCGCACACAATTTGCTTGCAGAACCTGCGTGCAGACTACCAATCTGTACGCAAATTACGTGCAGACTACACTTGTGTGCGGACTGTAGGACTGCATGCAAATTGCACGCATCTTGCATGCAGCACGCATATTGCTGCATGCATGCAGGATTTCCAGATCACGAAGTTAGAATGCTGCACGCATACAGGGTTTCCAGAAGCAGTAAAGGTAAAATGCTGCATGCATGCAGGATTTTCAATGACTAATTCACCTTTACACAACTGACATCAAGTCACAATTTGGCAATGATCTAGAAGTGAAAATATTTAAATGTTTACAATGAATAAATAAGTTAGCCTTCGGACCAAAATTTTCTAAGTATTTAACCTTCAGACCAAGATTTTTGGCAGACCAAGAGGGAGGGGGGGGACAAGCAATTTTGGCAGGCCAACAGGGGAGGGGGCAAGCATTTTTTGGCAGGTCTAGAGGGGAGGGCAAGCAAATTCTTGTTTCGATAGTTGGCATTTCAACTTTGGGCCAATGTTGGAATGCCATTCCTGTTTTTGGCATTGAAACACTGGCCCAATGTTGGAATGCCATTCCTGTTTCGATAGTTGGCATTGCAACATTAGGCCGATGTTGGAATGTCATTCCTGTTTCGAAAGTTGATATTGCAACATTGGGCCAATGTTGGAATTCCATTCCTGTTTCAATAGTAGGCATTGCATCATTGGCCCAATGTTGGAATGCCATTTCTTTTTCGATAGTTGACATTGCAACATTGGGCCGATGTTGGTATGCCATTCATGAATCAACAGTTAATTGGCACTGCAAAAAATCAAAACAAAATTCAACATTTTTATAGTGAATGTTATCATATCAATATTCACAGTAAATTTGATCAATATTCATAAAATGATGCACTTTGGCCAGTTTAGTCATCAAAATATTGCTTATATTAACTTAAAACACTTAATCAAATGAGTATACCTCAATAGCTCAAATGGTAAAGCATCAGACTCCCATGCAGAAGGTCCCAGGTTCAAAATCAGGTAGGTTAAGTTAGATAAGTGACTTGTATAAAATTAAGCTAGGCAATTTTGGTTCATTGTGAAATGGATAGCCAGGTTATGTAAGACTAATAGTAAGGACAGTATACACTGTTAACCATTATTTTTGATTTTTTTTTTCATGATTTTGTCTCGCATATATATGGCCAGTACGTGCTGCACGCATGCAGTGCACGCTAATGGATTTGCATGCTGCATGCAAACTGCACACGCTCATGACCTGCACGCATGCAGCAAGCATCTGCACGCTTTCCTGCATGCGTGCCTCGTTCCAAATATACGCATCCGCACGCTACCAACTGCACGCGTGCTGCATGCGGTGCGGCACGCGTGCTGCTTGCATGCTGCATGCGTTCAAAAACTGCGTGCCATTTTCGTAAGGGTTGCCTTCATTTTACTTTAACGCACAAAACAACGCGCAAAGTGCAAAGTCCAACGCGTACAACATCTTGAATTCGTACACATAAAGTTCATATATTCAATGATTTGATATAAAAAAACCCCGATATTTTCATCTGATTATTTGCGACGAAAATATACCTATAGTATATATTATGAGAATGACCCATGGAATTATGGCCATAAGTAGTGGGGGCTACAGTCAGTAGTAATAAAGAACACCCCACCCCAACTACCACCACCACCACCACCACCCAACTTTTTATGTTATTGAGCGTCCTGGCGAAAAACAATGTTAACAGTTCAATAAAATTGAAAAAGATATTTTTAATAGAAAAACCCTCTACTGGGCAATATTTTATACCCCTTTAGGTGAGATATTAACAAATAAAAGGTATAAAAATGCAAAATGGAATATACCCCTTCAGCAAAATGTTTACAGAAAACCCTATTTGTCGTCACCGACATCTCAAATATCTCATAATAACCATATATACAGGGTGTAACAATAAAATATGTACAATTTTGAAAATAGAATGACGCTTATTTTTTGGTTTGATATTTATATGTCTATCAAGATAATTTCTTTAGCCACCAGATAAGCTTTGTTCCAATAAGATCGATGGTATACAAATAAAGATATGGCCAATTATGTAACCTAGTCCTAAAACCGTTTGGGACACTTTTGTCTAAGTGTTACAAAAGTGACTAAATTGAGTTGAACCATGAATTAGTTGGACGATGCTCTTATGATAGGTAGTTTTAAACAATGGGGTATTCGGAGTGGTAGAATTGATTACATAATAGAATATCCCCTTCAGTTTTTGAAAGTCACAACTAAGCAAATGACTTACAGGGGGGGTCGATCTTTTGTGCGTAATTATAGAGGGCCAGGGGATTCACTCTATCATTAAACACATTATTTGAAGAAGTCAAAGAGCCCTAGGAATAAAAACAGTAGTGTAATTCACGCCAGATACAATTTCTTTATACGATCAAAAAACAAACGTTTTATATCAATTTTAAATTTAGCCTGAATCCGTAAATATGGTACTTCTCGCCCTTTTTTTAGGTCAAGGCTATTTTTACCATTATGCAGCGAACCATTGTTGAAGCTATTTCACATACATGCACAAAACATTCTAGAGGAAGAATGAGGACATATAGTGTTGAAATATCTTTTGTTGATTTCGAATGATAATGTCATGAAGTCGTAAATTTTAAGGTCAAATTCCTAAAACCAAAACAAAACATTGCGACGCAGATAATTCCCGACTTACGCAATTTCATCATCACATCAGTGTCTTTATTATTTGTTTGTAACCTTTCCCAAACGTTCGTGCTATTTATGCATAAAACGGCTAATCTATCTTTACAAAACGCGTCTTTTTTAGTAAACAAAAGGCTAAAGATGGCATTATGAGATTTATCTTTTATCATTACACTCATCCGCTCAACTGCCACGGTGGCCGAGTGGTAAAGCGCTAGACGCGTAATCGATGATCGCATTCCGAAATGAGTCACTTGTCGGTAAATCATGTATCGTATCCTTAACAACCTCATTTACTAGAAATCGTGGCTGCAGCTCAACAACTTCAACCCCAATTCACGTTGGAAGAACGTATTTTTATGGTTGTGACATTCGGTAGCACATGGAGTTTTAAATTTAGCCTGAATCCGTAAATATGGTACTTCTCGCCCTTTTTTTAGGTCAAGGCTATTTTTACCATTATGCAGCGAACCATTGTTGAAGCTATTTCACATACATGCACAAAACATTCTAGAGGAAGAATGAGGACATATAGTGTTGAAATATCTTTTGTTGATTTCGAATGATAATGTCATGAAGTCGTAAATTTTAAGGTCAAATTCCTAAAACCAAAACAAAACATTGCGACGCAGATAATTCCCGACTTACGCAATTTCATCATCACATCAGTGTCTTTATTATTTGTTTGTAACCTTTCCCAAACGTTCGTGCTATTTATGCATAAAACGGCTAATCTATCTTTACAAAACGCGTCTTTTTTAGTAAACAAAAGGCTAAAGATGGCATTATGAGATTTATCTTTTATCATTACACTCATCCGCTCAACTGCCACGGTGGCCGAGTGGTAAAGCGCTAGACGCGTAATCGAAGGAAGTTTAGAATCGCTGGTTCGAGTCCCAACGAAGCCTGTGGAAACTATTTTTTCTTCAACATTCATGATCGCATTCCGAAATGAGTCACTTGTCGGTAAATCATGTATCGTATCCTTAACAACCTCATTTACTAGAAATCGTGGCTGCAGCTCAACAACTTCAACCCCAATTCACGTTGGACGAACGTTTTTTTTTGGTTGTGACATTCGGTAGCACATGGAGTCAAGCAAAAACCATACGATTACGATAGCGCATTCTAAACTCACGTCTTCCATTAAGGTATACAATTACATATAACTATGAGAAGTATGTAGAATTTGTTAACAGAAATGCTGGCAATTGTGGTCGCCCCAGAACAGCTAGAAGCCCAGCTGAACTTAATGTCAAAATCTTATTGTTTTGTACTTTTGAGTTTTACCAATGATATCTCAGGGAACAGGGATATGAGAAATTACTTTATTTATAAAGATAATTTGAAAGAAATTTCATGACTTCATTTATAGATTTTAAATAAATATGATATTATTATTAGGTTCATGTCAATTATATGAAGAAACCCCACTTATAAGTCTTTTGTGTCCGTTCTTTGATGTTTAATGCACGATAAGCATATCTACGCGGTTCAAACTTGATAAGCGCAAACATGGCAAAAGTGGCCCAAGCTAGTAAAGAAACCAACTAAACGTCTTCTTTTAGCCAAGATATTACTGATTGTATTGCATATAACATTTGTGTCATAACTCTTTTAATGTTTTCCTGAGAAGTCAAACTGCAATACTATAAATTTTATTGTTACACCCTGTATACACATTGGTCACCTTTTGTTTGTAAAGCCTTCCATATTTTTGCTCTTAGATATGAATCATCAATAAACTGCTACCTGTGCTGACTGTATGTGATAATTGGAAGGCGTTTAGGTAACACTGGTAATTTTTTCATTTCGGGAGCATAAATGCATTACATTTGCAGCAAAAGGAAATAATAACGAAATGTAGCTACTTAATTGAACAATAACAAATCATGTACACGTTCAGAACACTGATAATGATCTGCATACGCTAACATACCCACCTTAGTAGCGCTTTGTAATTAAATAATTGCATCGCTTCTTGTTATAAATTTATTGCTTTCTCTCCTTGCTGTCAATTATTTTTGCCACTAATAGTGTAGTCAAATAACTGCTTATTATTATTGTGTACTTCTGAAAGAAAGCAAGATGTTGGGCATAAACCTTTCTTGGGGTGTTTAGAACAATCTTATAGGGTGTGCCTAAAAATTCGGTGTTGTTGATGATGTCAGAAGACACGCCCCCTTTTTTGGGATAAAAATCAAATTGCTCTGCAGTCAATTTGTAATATAACTCATATTCTTCATCGGAGAACAAGGAATAAAAACGTCAATCCCAAACAGGATAAATGTCAAGACACTTTTTTTCAAGTGTAAAATTTTCAACATGCTTTGGTTTCGACGAAAATGGTCTCAAATTGTCTATCATGACATATGTGATGCGATCAAGCAAAATCAGTCGGAACTCGGAAATATTGATTTTGAGATATAGTCAAACAATTTTTCCTTTTGTTTCCTCTTGCTCATATCTTTGAAACTGGTTGTTCAATTTCAATGAGGAATTCTGCAAAATGCAGCTTTGAACATGCTTTTTACTATCCTGTAAGAAACTTTTTATTGCCGAGTTCCGACTGATTTTGCTTGATCGCATCACATATGACTAATGATTATATGGTCAATTCCAGCGAAAGCTTGTTAACTTTCCACTTTAAAATGTCATTAATAAGGAAATCACGTTATTGATGGAGCATATCATGTCACGTCCAATGTGCTCTCTTTGAGCATATAGGCCTTTACTAGCAAGTCATACCAGGGGACAAGTTTAAATGAATTGGCGTTACCCACGAATTCAAAGATAAAGCACCATATATGTCATTGAATGTCCTTCAAACAAAATGAAATTATTACCGTTAGAAAGACGTTTGCATGATCTCTCATCATATGTAAAACGATTGAATTCCACCAAAGTTTGTGGACTCTAGAGGCCATTAAGTCAATTTGGCTAATAATTTTGTTACCCGCGTATCAAAAATAAAATGATCGTTCTGAAAAATGTTAAGTGAATATGCCATAAATGACTATATCATGAAACGAAGTTTCGTTCTATAATTCTGAGGTCCAAGTGATTATTTTATGCAAATACATTTTACCCATAAAATTCCATAAAATCAAATTTGACGTTACCCACGTATCAACTGTTACCCACGAGTCCAGCACATATAATTGCCATAACTTAAATTAACATTTAATGACTTTGAACACTGAATTTAGTTTGACAAGCGCTTAAAATTGTAAATCGTAAAAATACGTTCCCCGCTTTAAAATATAATCTACGACGGTTTAAACTTTTGATACCCACGAATCCCGAATAGATGCTAACCTTGAAAAACAAGGAGATTGTTTATTTTAAGTTTAAATCAGCACATATTCAAGCCATGGGTATGCTATAATTTTTACAGTACTTACAGTTTATGCACCTAAGAAACGCAAACCCCAAACGGTACTATAGTACTTATAGCTTTACCCACGAATTCGGCGTTACCCACGAATCCAATGATTTACTCGTAAATTATATGTTTCTTATGCATCTTAATATTTTGAAAACATGCGAAATAGGTTCCAAAACAGTCCTGTTTAATAGCGTCCTCTTGAAGGTATACTGAAGCTGTATCATGAAGTTTTGATTGATTATCCTAAATTACCATTTTTGGGTAAATGCAATTGGTTAGAGAAACGGGAATCATTGAAACACAATGGAGGAATAACCGCATGATGGTTTCCAACCTTCTGTAATATTTTCTATGTTACCGCTTACCAATACATACCTTCAAATATGTGTTACCCACGAACATTTTGGTTACCCACGAATCCCTACTTAAATTATAGTTAACAATGTATTGATAGTGTTTTAGTTCATAGGAACTGTCAAACACGAGTTAATAGAATATTGCTGGATGAAAATATGGAATGATTTTACTAAACTAATAATACAAAACTGTTTGCTCTGTCTATTTGAATTTGGCAACTTCATTATTCTCAAAATTTTTATACCCAAAATGCCATAATGATCAATTCTAAATATTCCATGTAGTTTGTATTTTGATTAAAATTCATCTTAGTGCCATTGCAGCCTGAATTATTGACAAACGGAAAAGTAATTTTTATTTTTATTAAAAAACAATAATAGGAATTGCTATTTTTCAGACGCTGTTACCCACGACTCCATCCGAGATCCTCATCCTGCGACGAGATACAAAATCTAACTTTATGTTTCTATGAAGCATTTATTCTAATCTTTCGAAATAATACAGTAATGTTAAATGACAGCCACTTTGGAAAGAGTTCGAAGAATTGACACAATCTTAACTGTACAACTGGTTCTTTCTTAAAATTTGTAATAACCAAAATATTTCTTTGTAGATATATGTAATAAAATTATATTTCACGTTCAAAGTCTTCACCGATTTCTAGTGTATATGAGTAACACAAAAAATATTGAAAGATATTAAAGAAAGTGACATTTTATGGCGTACAACAGGTGAAAAAGGCTTGAATTCGTGGGTAACATGCATATGCGCATTTAACACTTTATTTGGTCTAGCAAGAAAAGTTATTTTTCAATCCGATGGCACTTCCACCTGATGATTCACTAGATATGATCGTCTCATTTGGTAAGTCTAGAATTGAAAAGGAAAACATTTTTAAAATGGCCCCCAGAGAGAATTTTGTCCCGCTTTGGCTGGAATTGACCATATGAAGTATACACAAAAAGTAACGCAGCTCTTATAAATACCCCTATAGCTTCAGAACTAATAATTGTTTCCACAATATTTCTAAATAGAAATAAGGATGATTAATTTACGCGCATTTTGATACCCCATTTGTCAAATGTTGTTCAACATGAGCGGGCTGCAACGATCATTGTTCTGTTGCGTCTGATTAGAGCTCTGACATATTGGAAAATGTTGCCAATCAATATTCATGAGAGTGTACATTCAACGTCCAGTTTTCGAAAATGGGTGACTTGTGCTTGGCAGGTGCGAATTACATCTGACTGGGCGTTTTAATTACGTAACACATAACGGCATTGGTGTCATCGAATGGCTGCTTAGTGCTGTTATGTGTTTAGTTTCTATAATAATTATTATTACATTTATTTTCCTTTCTTTTCTTTGTCTGTTCTTAATCTTTCCTACTTTAATTTTTTTCTTTCTCTTCATTTTTTCCTCTTTTTCCTTCCGGTAGACCGCTCTCATTATCCATATCCCCTCTTCCTCCCTCATCCCCTCTCAAGACTTCTCACAGGGGTGAATCTGCCCCTCCCCACCCCACCCCTTTGGGTACGCCGCTATTGTTATGCCAATATCCTTCTTAAAATTAAATTAAATGGACATTTGTGAAAAAATACCTTTATAGGCCTATATACTTACATGTATACGCAGCGATTACCATTATAGAGTACTATAGAAATGTGGACCTGGCAGCCTTAATACATTCTGATGTGTAATCGATATCAGCAGTGGCATTCAATTTATTTAAATGAAGTGCCTAAAGTCAGGTGGGTGATAACAGATTACATCGACAACTAAAACCTCCTTTATAGACTTCAGACCCGCTCAAGCGCACATTTGGGATACATGAGAACAATGGTACCACTTTACACATGACTACCCTTACACATGACTGTATTGTGGTCACTTATTGATACTTGCCTGTTGTGTAAAGCGTTAATATGATGCCGGATCAGTGACCAATTTAATGTCGGAACCCCTTTGTTCGAAACAATGGTACCATTTTTATGAATAGCCTACCGGAAAATGAAAGCGGCATCAAAGGAACAAAACATTACGTAATCTATTTCCTCTCCTTTCTACATGTATCTCTAGCCTCCTTGTTCAATACCAACATCACAGTAGTGCTTTAACAGTTTACAGCGATCAACTTGGTTATTACTCAAGCATCGTGGCACGTAAAACCCTCCTTTATTTTCGCGCTGACTGCAAATCAATACAAATAACTGCAATTCGGGAATGTTTCTTTAACGTGGCTGTGTACTCCAGACATTGTTTCTTTCGTGAAATTGATCTTTTGTGAAATGTGTGTACTTTGTTTGTTTTTTTATAAATAAAAGGAAAACAAATCCAGATTTGTAAACTCCAACTGCTCTATTTTATGGATTTTATTTCACTATTTCACTCGTTTCCGCAATTTAAAAGGAACGAAAATCTTTGTTGTACACGCGTGCAACAACGCATCGCGTTTTGTAATCGCGCAATTTATTAACGCACAGATACGCTACGCATACGCAACGCTTATCTGTACCACGGAAGCACTGATTTCACAAAAACCCAGCGGTCAAATGGATCCGTTTTAGGCTGCTAAAATGTGATTTTTTTTCAAGTTCTTTCCCCCAATTTAAACATCAAGATATAAATATAGATTTCGCCCAAACTTCTCAAGGGGCTGTGGATTTACCCAATGCTCACGTAATGTAAGGTGAAAAAACGAAAACTGCCGCATTCTCCTGTGAGGTTCGATCAAAGTGCAAAATGTGACCACTTTAAACTTCATCGGCGTTTATTTTTAATGTTCATTTTGATGCCTTATATGGTCAATATCAAAAAACTATTAAAAAATGTTTTTTGGAATGGTGCCTCAAGTTAAGAAAAAAACAAAACAAACATTTTTGGAAAGAATGTTTTTGTTTGTTTTGATGTACCGAACAAAAATTGCCAAAAATTCACTTTTTGGTGATTTTCTTCTTAAAAGCACTGTCGTATTGTTAATATTGAGCAAAATTGGACAAATGGGGTATCAAAATGCTCGTAAATATTATATCATCCTTATTTCTATATTGAAATATTGTGAACACAATTATTAGTTCTAACGCTATAGGCGTATGCAGCTGCGTTACTTTGTGTGCAGTCTTTAATTTATAGGCTAATACATGCGATGCTTAGATTAAGCAGGATGAGATTTACATTAGTCTAATGCTATATTTAATCTTCTATCCATATTTTTAAAACTAGACTGTGTGGCTATAGAAAACTATACTATTTTAATTCCCGAATTACGACATACAATTTTGAGACCATGTTCGATGAAATCGGGGCATGTTGAAAATGTGTCCCACGTGGAAAGGTTTGTTGACCTTCGATCTATTTGGGATCATATCGTACAACCGAAGCATCTTAGATATAACTGATGATTGTCTTTCTTATTCCTTGTGACCAGAGGAAGAACTACATCACAGCAGCTGTTGCTGTGATAGCGATTCTGTTTGACCAATGATGACCATATTCCCTATATATAATGATCAAGGATTCCACCCACCAAGTTTGAGCCTGATCAGACAAAGTTTGGAATTTGAACCCTCCGTGATGACCTTTGACCCCGGCCGGTTGTCCTCAATTTTATTTCGCGCATATATTCCACTGGTATCAAGGATTCCACCCACCAAGTTTGAGCCCGATCGGACACAGTTTGACATTTGACCCCTCCGTAATGACATTTGACCTCGGTCGACCTCGCTTTTATTTTGCGCATATATTCCCCTGGTTTTAAGGATTCCACCGACCAAGTTTGAATATTTGACCTTTGACCTTGACCTCCGATGACCTTTAAAACTACCCGGTAAACAGCGCACGCCCGGTACCCACCTATGTCTGAAATATCGGAACGATGCGTCGAAGCACGGCGCAACGCATAGCCGGACAGACAGACAGGCAGACAGAGCTCATGATTTTTATAGTATAGAAGTTCATGGTCAATGCAGTTAATGACGCCACTATAACACTCAGCCCAATGTAATCTCTTATTTGATTTTCGGAAATACATGTTTCCGCGTGATTTAATTTTGAAACAAGTCCTTACAAAGTAACGCTGATTCGCTAGTGTTATTATTAAATGAACACGTGCTGAGGATAGTGACGAGGATAGTGACGACAAAGGAAAACATTAGTTACATTATGTGTTAACATAAAGGATGATTATGTTCTAGACCACCTGGCATAACATTTAAGATGGGCAATTGGTTTTTCTTCGTTGCAAACATAATGCTCTTAAAGATGCGTGACATGATCAACAGAATCATCCCCCACCTTTTTCCTATCAAAATAAAGATTTTGGGATCAGAAGAATGCTCATATTTTCTCATAATAGGGGAAAGTGGGGTAATGCCGGACTGTGGGGAATCCCGGACACGTCGATTGCAGCTAAACGGAGAAGGGTGGCACTATTATACTACCTTAGGGTATTAGCTACCTCAAGGTGTACCTCACGTGTACTACTACCAGCGCTTTGGGTCTCGTCTTTCTTTGTGAAAATTACGAAAAACAGAAATTGTCATTTTGACTTTTATCTGAAAAATGATTTATTAGCTGGGAGACAGTTAATGCGACAAGGGACACAGATTAAGTATGGATGAAAATTATGTTTGATACTTGATTGTTCGCTAGATGTATGAATTTTGGTATCTTAAAAATGGATTAGTAGAACAAGCACTGAAAAAATAAATCGAGACCGTGAGGGGTAATCCCGGACACACATGCGTCTCTATACAGATGGGGTAATGCCGGACACTTGTTATTTCGAAAATATTATTGTTGCATGACCAATGTAAAACAAATCATAACTTCACACAACAGATCAATTTTGCGCAAAGCAGAACCCAAGGAACCAGATGGAAAAACTTGCAACTGTAAAGTGAAACTTGACTGTCCCCTCCAAGGCAATTGTTTAGCTTCTATATAGTATAATTTACCAGGCGACGGTAACTCGACTTGACAATTCACATCATGAAACATATATTGGACTAACCGCTAACTCGTTCAAAACACGCTTTAATTGCCATAAGAGTGACTTTAATAACAGTGACAAAAGGCATTCAACAACATTAAGCGAGTACATTTGGAAATTAAAGGATAAGAAAATACCTTATTCAACTGAATGGAAATTAATCAGTCGGGCTAAGGCCTATTCAACTACCAACAAACTATGCAGACTTTGTCTAGAGGAAAAATACTTCATCATATTTAAGCCTCATCTCTCCTCACTGAACAAAAGGAATGAGCTAATAAACACTTGTAGACACAGGAAGAAGCATCTCTTGATCAACTACAACTGATCAATATATCAAGTATTGACTGTCTTCATGAACTTGAACTGCTTATATTATGTTATGTAACCATTTTTGACCGTAAATGAATGCCAATTAAACTGTCTAAAGATCTAGCACTAGCTCCGCGCGTTTTACGCTCGGTGATCGCGCTTCGCGCTCGCCGTCGCCACTTCGCGGCGTGAGCATTCCGCGCTAGAAATAGAAATCAGTTTCCAGTGATAAGCATATTCTGACGAGTGTAGGTCGGCTTCGGCTGGCTTGCATGAAACAATATTGTAAATAATGCTTTAATAAATCACCAAGTCTATTTTAAATGTATTCCAGCTCCCTTCTTGGTTGAGCACTTACTGTGGATGATTTACCTTACTTGGATTTATTTATAATGGCAATATGTATATCTAGATGGCTAAAATTCAAAATGGCCCCCAAAATAGGTGTTGTTTTTCAAGATTATGCTACTTTATGTATAGTTTTAGGCCAAAAGCACCAAGTAATATGTCTTTCCATATGTTTTTGACGCCGCTGATTCCATATAATTTATATAATGGTCATATGAATATCTAGATCAAATATGGCACAAATTTTAAATGGCCGCCAAAAAGATCACCTTTTTTAAAGAATTTGCTGACAGGGACCCATTTATATTGAGTGATAAAAATATGTCTTTTTGGGTGTTTTCATGTCGCAGACTATGAATCTCTACTTGATAATAATCACATTTGATTAATGATTGTGGCAATATCTGATAATATATTCATAATGGTACAAGAGGCACCATTATGGCAAATGTACTGCACCAAGGTTTTTTAGTACGCACAACTGTATGTCAATTGTGTAATTTCAGGTTCACCATAGCAGCTCAAAAACAAACATGAAGCCACAATATCGCTATTTAAGTGTTGCTGGGTTAGCGGGTAGATCAGCCCTACAATGAGGAATGCAAGTTCAAGTGTATCGCTAATTTAAGAAATGGATGCTTGAATTGTGATCGGTAGAGTGATATTTCAGTGTCAAAGAGACAGTAGCCAATATTCGCAAATAATCAATGTCAGCCAAATTGTGACAAGTGAACTAACAGAGGACTGATTCAAGAACAAAGTGTTGCTAAGAGCCTGCAGATGCAGGATGCCTTGAATCCAATAAACAAGTTGGTATACCCTGACTTCAATATTTTGTCAGAGTTGAGCACTTTGAATGCCTATACACTAGCAATTAGACTACAAGAAGCATGCCATTAAGTACTCCGAGCTCTGTTAAGCTTTGGTCAATCAAATCCAGATAGATGGTCATGCCTACCAGACTATGAAGTCAGTCTGGATGATCTAGCACTAGCATCATATTTCACACATTGTCTTTGGTAAGGAGGAACAAGAAAATGTTGATTTTCCAAGTGACACTTTATTGACAGTGATGATGCAGAGCCTGAGCCAAACAGAGCTGATATTGCTTCCACTTGCAAACAATGGAGGTCAAATGGAGACCTAACACATATGTATTTTCAAGTCGCTGAGCCATGAACCGCTACTTTGATGACATTATCTCAATCTCCAACACTCGCTCGATAGAGCAGACAATGTTGTCACCGCAGAACTTAACGATACACAAAAGCTGCTGGTCACAAGCTCAATGCCATGATAGGTAAGTGACCACATGGTCGATGGGTCTAGGCGTAGCGTAGCAAGAAATACAATGACCACTGGCTAATGGCTATGTCGAAAATTCAAGGCTTACATCTGCAGTCTCTTAGCAACACCTTCCTCTCTCTCTCGCTCTCTTTCTGATTCTCGCATTTTTCTCTAGCCCTTCAGCCGATTCGGTTTTGGATGCTCCTTGTTTATTCTTTCGGATCCATGAGTTAGAAACAGTAGCATTGAAAGTAGCTTTGTAAAAAGTGTTCCCCGATGCAATTGTCCATGTAAATTTCGTCCTTTATAGTCATTTTTGACATCAAATTCTGCTTCTGTTTCTTTTAGAAGGTATCTGTTTTTGCACGTATGTCAGTGTATGTCCTAAATATTTTCGTTCATATCCCAATTGAATTGCCCGACTTTATCAAACCAATCTTCAGATTTTTGAGTAGAGATTTGAATTGGTCATAGTCAGCGAGGATTCTTTTGCCCAGAGATTATGCTGTCATCAGACACTCTTCTTGATCCAGTCCTCTGTCATTTCACTTGCCTCAATTTGGCTGGCACCATATTGTTCCCCTTAGCCCTTGGACACTGAAATATTATTCTACCGATCCCAAAGGATCCATTTCTTAGATTAGCGAAAGCCTTAACCATGCATTCCTCGCTGTAGAGCTGAACTACCCGGTGATCCAGCAACACTTTAGCGATATTATGGCTTCATATTTGCTTTTCCGCTGTTATATGGTGAGCTGTTATGAAGCTGAAATGACACAATTGACACCATATACAGTCGTGCCTACCAATAATATAAAAAACAAATGCCTTGGTGCGGTACATTTAACATAATGGTGCCTCGTGTACCATTATAAATGGTGATTATTGCCACTATTAATCATATCGCTTAATAAAGTAGAGATTCATAGGCTGCGAAATGAAAACACCTAAAAAGACACATTAGTCAATATATCAATATAAATGGCTCACTGTCCGCAGAAAGTCTTTTTAAAAAGGTGATTTTGGCGGCCATTTTGAATTTGTACTATTATCTAACCTAAATATTCATTTGGCCATTATAGAAATGGTAGATTTGGAATTAGCAGCCTCGAAAACATATAGGAAGACATATTACTTGGTGCTTCTGGCCTAAACCTATACAAAAGTGGCAAAATCTTGAAAAAACACCTATTTTGGCGGCCATTTTGAATTTTAGCCATCTAGATATTCATATGGCCATTATATTAATGGCAGATATGGAATCAGCAGCCTCAAAAACATATAGAAAGACATATTACTTGGTGATTTTGGCCTAAAACTATACTAATAGTGGTAAAATCCCTAAAAACACCTATTTTGGCGGCCATTTTGAATTTTCGTCAAAACCCGATATAAGACTTCATCTGGTGAATTTTTTTTTGACAGATTCTTTTTCCTGATGAAATTTGGCCATAGAAGAACTGCTTCCTGAAAAAATTTTTGGTCAGTGCCCACCCCTAGCATTACCCCATCATTTTTTTCCATTTTGTTTTTTAATTATAATTTATTAACTATAGATGTTGAGTTATTAAAAACTGGTTACTAGTTAGAACATTACTCCTACTTTGCATTGATATGATTTTCACTGATGAACTTTATTTAATCTTATACCTGTGTAGCCTTAACGAAAGGTGCCCGGGATTACCCCACTTTCCCCTACCGGTGAAATGTTAGGCCTCAAATGTTTTCCCTTTAGATGTTATGAACGGAAAAGTGATAGCCTCATCCCCAATTGTGGTATACCGCACGTTCTATGAGAAATATCGAAACATGTTTTTACTTCTAACATTAAAACGGCTAGTGCAATCTACCTCAAATGTTGGGAACTGAATTATTTTGGTATAGGCCTCAATGTGAGGTGCAAAACACATTAAGAAAAAATCTGATCAGCTACCTTTAATGTGTGAAATGAATTTTATTATCACAAAGTTTACATGTGTTCGGTAAATATCAGTTAATTAAAAACGGTAGATTTTATGTTTGTTTGTTTGTTTGTTTGTTTGTTTGATTGTTTTTGAAATAACATTTAATTGCAATAACTATTGATAACTGTGTTTTCATAAAGAGGCAAGTGGAAAAAACTAATACATTGTTCATGAGACACGTTTATACAAAATATCACTCTGCTTTCATCTCCCTATAGCGTCAACTATAATTTGATCAGCTCGTAATCGGCGGGTCTTATAACACCGCGGATTGATATCAATATATTTTATTTGGAGAACTGTCTTGTGCCATGTCGCCAAAAGTATTACTAATTATTAATTGAAGTCCTATATTTCGTCTTCACGCAAAATATAGTCCAGGCAGATCAATCACTCTTAACGTGGGTCTACTTTTCGGCGTAGTGGTAAAAGCCTAATAATACCCGCCGATTACGAGATGATCAAAGTATAGGCAATATCAGATATAAACAAATTTTTTCAATATTTCGATCGACCTTCGATGCTTGGTTGATCCTTATTATTTATAAAATATTTAATTGACTATTGTTAATTGTGATTACATATGAACATATGCATGTATTTATGATATTGACCAATACAAATTCTCTGATTAATTAGTTGATTTGGCTTTGGTGCCTTACTTGCAATATTTTATGTCCATCTTACTTTATGTTCGCTTATCGTCCACTTGTACCCCGATGATCAATACTGCTCCGTTTTAATGAGTTAAATACTGGCTAATGATGTTCATTATATAACCCTCCGAGGTCAGTGTATATTGGAAATGACGAGTCACGAAAAGGTGCCCTGAAAATAATGCTGACTGTATAAATAGAAACGATAGATAATTAGAAACGATAGATTGCGTCTCATGCATCTCTAGGACACATCGTTATCGGCTAGTATCGCGTAACTAGATGCAGATTTGATAGACGGAATCGCCATGCGTGGACTATTTTCTTTGCGTCTGGTTTTTCTTTTAACATAGCACCCTTTTGTCATGTTGTTATCTATTTAGTTTTGGCCATTCGAGGTAATGCAAATGGATATGCAACTCTACAAATTACATTATACTTATGCTTCAGCAATGTCAACAATAACAAGGTATTGTGGAGATAACACACGAAATCTGATATATTATTGACAACGTATTCTTGTCTCTTAAGGGCCTTCATCCGAGAAAACAACACGCTCATTTATACAGCCATAGCCAAGTTAGACGGTGTCAATTGGGGGTGGGGGCTGCACTTTTACCATAAGTAGGTGACATCACACGGGAATGACGCCTGGGAAATAATCATTTGGTACAGGCAACGAAACTAAATACCCGGGATCAATACAGGTGCAATTGCTATGCACAATTTGATATTCATAGGATAAATCTTTGGATACTGGGGTAGAAAATTATGATTATCTCCAG
Source organism: Amphiura filiformis (assembly GCF_039555335.1). Taxonomy (NCBI): domain Eukaryota; kingdom Metazoa; phylum Echinodermata; class Ophiuroidea; order Amphilepidida; family Amphiuridae; genus Amphiura; species Amphiura filiformis. The sequence continues at coordinate 8,820,067 of NC_092635.1, forward strand.
TAATTTGATTTTTAAGGAAGCCAATTTTAAGGCTTGTACTTGAATATATGAGCGCATGGTTTTCGTAATAAGTTGTTTTACCAAACCTTTAATTTATTCCTTTGACAAAGAGTCAACATCTATTATAATCCTCTGTTTTTCTGTATCTAATCATAATCAGTCAATCGTCAAAGTACACAACGTATTATTGTTTAGTAGTTTAGTGTAATTTGTGCATTGTTATATTTGCTTTACCGAATAATGTACAAATATAAGCATCCCGCAATCACAATTTTTCGTGAGTGCCCACTCTGTTAAGGCAAGTTAGAGCGGTGACTGAGCTAGCAGTGTGTGTGAGAAAAATAAAACCTGCATTCATAGGAAAAGGTAAGGATCGAAATCGTGAGATCCCAATGGTCATTGTAATGGGTTTTATTTCCCCATGTACATGACTTTTCCTAGGAGGGGAAATTGCAAAAGCGTCCGTGATCCTCAAAATATTTCATAAAATCAGCCATCTTTTATACATGTATTATGAAATTGTTAATACATCATGGACAATAACAACGTGCCTGACGATAGATAAAACACATATTTGCAATATGTATGGAAACATAAATGTAACTCGTGCCTTCCGTGACCAATTAATATATTATCCTCCAAAATAAACTGTATGATCTAAGCAAAATTAACAAAACTGGTCAAATGGCCTGAAGGCTTCAACACGCCTTTTACGTATTACACTCTTTTCTTGTTTATAATAATGCCCATTCCTTACTCAAGCACATTAGATCAGATTTTCAAATCAAAATTTGGAAAAAAAAAGTATAATTGAAAGTAAAACTACTTAATATTATATCAAACCGCATTTATTAACATTTGCGAAACATCAAAAATACATGAAATACACAAGAATAAAACTATTAATTACACAACAGAGATATTAAACCTAGGACAACTTGCTTACCCTGTCCAGCAGGGGGCAAGACAAGGTAACAATAAAATTTAAGAAAGCAAAAGGTTAATAAATTCCCAAAACCAATAGTGAAAACTCATTCTTCAGCATCTACCCAAACACACCTATACCCACACTTACATACTCAACCCACTAATGCTTCATCTACTCCCTTGCACATACACCTCAACTAAACACTTACACACCCCTGCTCCTGACTACACTCATTCACAACACAAATCTACACACTTACATGCACACACTCCTATAACTGCATAACAAAGCAAATGCATAAAATCATGGTCGTATTGCACATCATAAATAAATACAAGTATACAACATTGGAAAAGCCACATTTGAATCAAGTCAGTTGGATGAAGCAACTAGTCTCTGGGAGCCATCAGGCACACATGATTATGGAGGGTTGTAAACCCGAGAGGTAAACTTGCCATGGGAATAGAAGGAGAGAGGTGGAGAGGACCAGACAGACAACTTGCGCCTACTGAACATTGACTGCGAGCAGGTGATGGCGGTTTTGCAAACATCTTGCATGATGACTCTCAGAGACTGCTTGGAGACATTGGCATTACACAGATACTTCAGACTAGCATGGAAGTCACTTTGGATTGTATGACCAAGAGATCCAACTTCAATGGTCACATATTGCACATTATCAAACGGTTCACCCAGTTCTTGGATAAGAGTCAGATAGTTTGGCTTGTTTGCTTTTCTTTCCTTGGCATTGCACATACTTTGCTTAGAGTTGTGGGGAACAGTTAGTTCTCCCAGAGTCACACGATTCTTATTGCGATTGATGACCACAATGTCCGGTCTTGCCGAGGTTAACGAAATGTCAGGAGGAACCGTGGAAGGAGGGTTACTAGTTGCCTGGAAGCCAGGGATGTCAGCATATATTGTGCTGCCATCTTGGACATTGTCTTTCAAGACTTGAACAATTGATGACAAGACACAGTCATGTCTCCAGGTGAATCTACCCTGTTGAAGTGCTTCCTGGCAGCCATTCAGAACATGAAAAGTTGTTGGATTGGGTTGACTACAGAGGCAGCAAACAGCTGAAGTTTGGATCTTCAACCTACGAAGGTTCACCTCTGTTGGTAATGTGTCTGATGATGCACGGAGCACAAAAGATAGTTGACCAGGTGGTAAAATGGTCATGATCTTCCTCCATAGCTTATTGTCACTCTCAAGTTCAACAGCTTCCAGGCACTTGGACTGTACTGACAGAGTTTGGAGCTTGTCATTCCATTTGGCAACAGAAGTGTCGGTGGTGGTCTTAGAGATGGCTTTCTTGCACGACTTCAAGGGCTTTTGAGTATCAATGTCCTTGATGATGTTCACACCAGGTAGTATAAACGCGGGGATCAGAGTTGCGTCAGTGTCTAGAGATGGCAAGATTTCTCGCAGAAGGGCATCCTTTGTATGCAAAAGATGGTTGAGTGCATTGGCTTTCAGATTTCCTGAAAAGTCAGGGAGGTAAGGTATGCCCAGAAGAGAAGGGTGGTGCAAAATGGCAACTGTCGCACTGCGTGGAAGATGGAGCCATGACTTCACATGTTTGTTTATCTTTGCTTGCGATTTCTCTAGGTTTGTCTTCGCGATATTGTTAACAGTCATAAAATACCGTATACTAGGGATCAAGTAGTACAAGACAATCCATGTTTTGTATTCACCGCGGATAGGCTTCCTATCAATGCTCTTCAAACTGGAGTCAATAGTCTCAAGAAGCTTGGATCCAGCTGATGCAGTCGAGATAGCCTGCCGATGATTGGTAATCCTCCCAAGAAAGGTAGTGGGTTTGTCTTTGACCGACTGGACTCTATCACCATTCATAGAGAATGATGCATTGTTATCATTGATGGCAAGATGATAGCTTTTGTCTGGTCTGGGAGTGAGGCCCATCGTGGAGGCTAAGGCATGGAATTTGCTCAGTAACTTCTGGTGAGCGCATTTGTCAGCCGTTATCAGAGTCAAGTCGTCAGCGAATGATTTGCAGACATGTGGAGAAGACTTTCCCGTTTTAGACTCTTGAAGTTTACAGCGAACTTTCGGGAGGGTCTTTCAGGTGGATTTGATGAGCGGTAACGCCTATCAGAGCCCCACGCTAAACACCATTCAGTCTGTTGGAGATTGATGTTGGTGGATTGCTTCTCTCCTTTGAACGTAACATCCACAGAGCCGTTGACATTATATTGGTCTACCTGAACTAAGTACCAGCCCGTTCGCGGTTGTTGACATTTCAAATACAGATACGCACCACATGGCGGTAAGCCAACAGACGATGGAATTGGAACTGTCAGTCGATAACCGAACTCAGAATGCTGTTTGATAGCATCAAGCAATGGATTGAATGCAATCAGGAAGACAATAGGGGAAAGCGTATCGCCTTGGAAGACACCTCGCTTAATTGGCACTGGTTTTGTTTGCCACTGTGTAGACTTCACAGAAACTTCAAGGTTGTCATAGATCTTGCGTATGTAGGAGATGACAGCTGGAGGAACGCGGTAAAATTGTTATTTTTGTTTACCATATGTTTTAACTATTATTAGTTACAACTGTCAGAGAAGTTTTCTGGTCAGTTTAGGCCCAAATTATGTATACTGAAATAAAAACTAAATAACTTAACTGCTTAACTATGGGGGCGTGAATTTAATTATGATATTAATTCAAACTTGCCTGAATCAAATTAGGTGTGGGTTGGGACATGTGTAAGCATTGCAAATACATGCCCTCTCATTCCCATCATTTCCATTTTATTTCTCTTAATTTCTTTCTCTTAATTTTTTTCTCATTTTGTTCTCTTCATTTCTACCTCTTTCTCCTTTCCTCCACCCCCTCACAATCCATCTCATTTCCTCCTCTCTATTTCTCCTTTCCTCCCTCACTCAATACCTTCTTTTTTCTTTCTGGTTTGCTAAAATAACTCTCTATGCAGTGGAGTAGCCATAACTTTGTCAGGAGGAGGGGAGGAAAGGACGGCGAGTGGGAAGGCAACTTTTTAGGGATGAAAATTGTCCAAAATAGGCAACAAAAAATACAAATAAGGTACACAAAAAATAAGCATTCTCCCATTGAAAACTGTGTAATTGTTAACTAGTGCTATTGAACCTAATTCATTCTCACGTATTATGATCAGAAATGACATTCAAATTATTTAAATAAAGCGTTTTTATATTATAAAATGCCGGAGTGAACAGTAGCCAATGAGGAGTGACATATGTCAAGCACTTATATAGGAACCACACGGGCTAATCAGTGGTTCACAGTAGCTTAGAGTAGGGGGGGGTGGCTGCTAGCCCTCACCCTAGATACACACCTAAGTGGTGCGGTGGGGGTGCACTATAGATGACCTAAACTGAAAGCATCATGAGATTCAGAACAGTTCGGGCATCCAGATGGCAGACGACACCTCTCAAGGATAGAGTGGTCAGGGCCTTAGGTTACACCCCTCATCCCCTCCTAAAGTTAGGTGGCTGAATAATAAGTGAACGTCGACAGCTAAAGCCTGCTTTATAGGTTTGAGACCCGCACAAACCTACCATTGGGATACGTGAGAACAATGTACCACTCTCTCAAATGGTGTGCTAACACATATCATTCTATATCAATATCGCTATATTCCTTTATAGGATGCTTTAGTTTTTACACAAAAATACTTCATTGGAAACCCTCACACTCGGTTATTTTTAAAAGTAATCAGGTTTTCCAAACCAATGCATTAAATTAGTGTTATTTAATTTTATTTAATTTTATTTTAAAGGCCCTTTCAGAAATTTTCCATAGCGTATACTGCCGTTTTGCCGATGTACGAACATGTACTCTCGCAGCAGGGAATCTCATAAATCACATCTGATTTTATTTTCTATGATGGCGTGGGATGCTTTAAGGCGAAGCTAACAATTTCTTAAACATGTGGTGTGAAACTTGTACCTACACCGTAGATACGGTGGAGTTTCTACGACAATCCTTTATATAATAGGGTAGGGTGATAAAAGTTGACGATATCTTACCCGTCCTAGTCAATCCAGATAATCCAGCATACCTTGTCTATACCACGTGTTTAGACTATGACATGACACATCCATCTTTCTACTTGATATAAATTGATATATTTCTGTACAATATATATATATTAATACCCATACTTTGGTGGTACTACCCATACTTTGGTGGTACTACGCCACTATTTGCATCTTTATAAAAAAGAAATTCAATAACACATCCAAATACTTCTGAAAAATCATATTAGACACAACACCTTTAACCTAACCTTAGGCGTTCACGTAATCGGTAATATCCACTAAGAACAATCTTTTGCCATTGCTTTACTTGCTTAAGATGAGTGGTATCCTCGAACATAACAGCACGTCATATCCTTCTGTCCTGCATGGCCATTCAGCTCAAATTATTTTCTGCTTCCCAGTTGTAGTTTTCCTAGTAAACTAATAATCTATATATCTGCTTAAATTTGACTAGAAATCACGTCAAATTAGACTCTATCAATGTGGCTATCGTTACACTAGTGACACCTTACTTGACACGTATGGAATATGTTTTCACACAGTGCCAGCACTATGGGATTGCATAAACAGCAGTTGTAATATTTTTTAGGGGGGTGGGAGTTCGGGTCAATACTTTTTTTTATATAGCAAATGTGCTTTCTATGAGTTTACATAATGTATAGTCCGGCTGCCAGTGGGTATGATGTTGATTTGGTGTCCATAGTTTTGTTTTTGATGGATATGGCTTCTCAAGACTACCAACCGCAAAAATAAGTTTACTAGACCTCTGTCAGCATTGAGCATTTTGAGATATGACGGGTCACAGTTCATACCTACAACATGGGAATTAAGTTTTGGAACGCTTGCGTGTAAATAACGGAAAACTGTCACCCCCTTTCCCCCATGCAATGTTGAGAAATGCCAATGTCTTCAGCGGTTTTCCAATGTGTCCAACATTGATTGATGCGGAGGAGGAATGGTAAATCATTGTTGCAGATGTCCTGTTTGTTCCCAAGCACAATATACGTCACTTCCATGATCATAAGAAATTCTGCAGGAATTTACGGCAGAGAGTGCCAAGCGTTCCAAGTACTTTTTTCCAAGATTGTAGGTCAAAATTCAAACTGCTCCAATGCTGTTGAAAATGTCTCCAAACTATTCCTATTGTCATGGCGATCGCGAAAAAATACATTTTTACCTATCTGTGACATTCCCTTCTGGAGTTATAAGTAGAAAGGGCAAAGGTCACCATTTAACATCCACCTGAAAAAATACTCCGATTTGTATGAAAATAGTCTCAATTTATGGGTATATCGCAGATAGGTAAAAGTATACTTTTTCTGGATCGCCATGACAAGAGGTATAACTTGGGGACCTTTTCAACATCATTTGAGCAGCCACAGCTGCTCGGTGACGTCATCGAGTGTGATGTCACAAGATCAGTTTTGTCTCCAGCCGTTTCCAAGAAATATATCAGACCCAACAACATAAACAAGTAGCGTTGAAGTATAATTTAAATAACTTTCATTTTATTACCACTACGTATAAATATGCATATTCAATACAAAAAGGGAATTTGGCAGTGATTACCTTCGGCTAGTTAGAAGATTTGAGAAAACATCGCTCAAACTTGTTCGGTTCAAAAACCATTTACGTTTCAACTTGACGTGTTTCAACACTTGGGTCTCACCAAAATATCTCCGTCTACCGACGACCCCGGAAGTAAAAGGTTATCGTGCTCGTAGTATTATTCAGAAAGCAGAAAGATCATTGTTTAACGAAAAGATTCGTCAAAATAATTTCACTTAAAAGGAAGAATATCAGGCATTACAGACTGAATTACTCGCGGTTTTACCGGGTAACGCATGGCTAACAGTTCATTGAGCACGCGCACAAAACTGAACATGACCTGGTAAAATACCGCCAAATTTGGAAGTTTCGCAAGTTAAACGACAAGAAAAACGCCGATAATTCGGAAAAGGAAAGATTAATATCTGAAAATAATCATAGCCACTGAGTTGGCATGTAAGGACCTGGCTGGTGATAAAGCATCCGAATTAAGAGCTAGAGTTGTGAATATAGTGAAAATTTCAAACTCCGGTTAGTAATTATATCCAAAGAAGAACGGTCAGCAATAGACTCACTTAAGAAAGACACTAGCATCAAAAGTCTACCTGCGGACAAAGGTAGAGCTACTGTGGTAATTGACAGTTCGGATTATGAAGAAAAAGCCTCGGTTTTACTTCAAGAGAAAGTAAAGTGGTACGTATTCATAAAGTTTGAATGGCCTCCTGGGATCAAATGTTGCAGTACAAAAGCAATTGAGTGGATTTCTGAGTGTCCAATGAATTTGCGATTTTCACCAGTAAGTATAAATAACATTTGATCCAAAAGGACCATTCTAACCTTTTGAGTACGTACCACTGTTAAGAACCTGTAAACTCTTGAACAACTATAGAGGAATCTCACTGATGTCAGTTGCAGCTAAGGTGTATAATAGGATCCTACTGAATAGAATTAGAGACCATGTTCATCCTGTAATAAGAAGTAACCAGGCCGGATTTAGACCAGGCAGAAGCTGTGCACAGCAAACGCATATCCTCCGTAGAATCATGGAGGCTTTACATAGTTACCAACTTCCACTAACTATAACATTCATTGACTTCAAGAAAGCATTTGATTCAATCAACAGCAAGATGATGTTTTCTGTTTTGCGGCACTATGGTATCCCAGAGAGCATCGTAAAGGCAATACGTGTACTGTATACAAATTCGCAAAGTGCCGTATTGGTAGATGGCAACATCTCGGATCCCTTCCTAGTGACAACAGGAGTATTGCAGGGCGATGTTCTAGCCCATTCCTATTCATTGTGCTCATCGACTATTTGATGACGATGGCTACCGAGGGGACTAACAGTGGTGTTGAAACACACCCGCATCGCTCCAGGCGTTATCCTGCCAAGGTTTTGAACGACTTGGATTTCGCTGATGATATTTCCTTACTTGAATCTTCCATCCCGCGGGCACAGGCACAGCTGACCAGAACAGCGGCTGCAGCAGAAAGCCTGGGTCTCGTCATCAGTGTTCCCAAAACTGAGTACATGACCATCAACTGCAATCCTCAGCCACCACTCCAAGTATACGGAGAACCCATCAAGTATGTCACTGATTTCAAATATCTTGGTTCCATGATGGGCTCTAGCACCAGTGACCTCTCCCGACGGAAGGCGCTTGCTTGGTATGCATTTTGGAAACTGGAGCACCTGTGGAGAAGTCCAACAATCACTGTTGCAACAAAAGTCAAGCAGTTTCGCACCACTTGTGTTACAGTATTGCTCTATGGCTGCGAGTCCTGGGTGATATCTACTGACATGGAAAATAAGATCAACGCTTTTGGTACATCATGTTACAGGATAATGCTGAACATCAAGCGCACTGACCATGTTAGTAATGAAAGGGTCTATACCATCACCAATACTGTGCCTCTTATCAACTCTGTCAGATCACGACAACTACGATTCCTGGGACATATCCTGAGGATGCAGGAAGATGAACCATGCAGAAGATATGCTCTCTACACCCCATTACATGGTAAAAGAAGACCTGGAAGGCAAAGAACATCCTACTTGTCTTATGTGCAAAAACTGTTGGGGGATTTCGTCAACTTTCTACTGCCAGATGCCATTGCCACTTTGGCTTCAGATCGTAGTACATGGAGAAACTTTGTAGTCGCCTGCTTCGCAGCCGAATGAAATGAAATGAATGAATGAAACTCTTGCAAAAAGTGCATTTCAGGATTGTCGGTTCTGCTTAACACATTTTGGTGTTTAAGTTAAATACATATTTTCTCAAACCCTAATACATTTGATAATAACATGACGAAGTTCACTATTTCAGATATTTTCCCAAAAAAGTTCAAGTTCATTGTTCCTTAAACCAGCCGTTTTAGGCTAATTTACTATATTATGAACGCCACAATGTAAAATCATGGTAAGCATGTTTTCGTTAAAAATAATGACACTATCTACCAACAAATCACAATTAATATTTAGCTCCTTTCATACTAATTTTGGCACTTCGTGAAAAAAAATCAATACTTAATGTCAAGTCGCTATTTTACTAGGAATCTTAATAACAGTCAAATATCCTTTGAAGAGTGTATAATTGGAACAACAATTATGGTAGATTCCAATGCTCCTCAGCTCTCGGAAGCTTTAGGACATTATTAATGGCAGTTTCGATATCTACGTTGAAGAGTATACAAAATGTGAGTAGCGTATATATTTGGGTAGTCTATAAGTGTGTTTCTATATTGTTTTACAGATACATTTGAAGTTTGATATGAAAAGAAATTATACATAAGCAATGTTTGAGATGATTAACACAGGTGATTACTTGCATCGAATCTTTGCTTTAAATTGCAGTAGAGTATCACTTACTTTTATTTGTGTCAATTTCATTGTTGATCATTGTTCCTTAGTACTTGATACTTATATAGAGAAGGGTTCTGTCGCTGCAAGTCATGACTGTCAAAATCTACTTCAGGTACCAAATCACTATGTTTGCAACTTCCAAAAACACCCGTTAGCTATTCGTAGCTGCTTGTTATGTCTCATGATCCGTTGATGTATTTTGATGAACACAGCAGTGACTAGTGATGTTCACGATGCCTGTGAGTTCTGTTTAATAACATAATATCGAAACTGAAGTGTAACACAAAGGCACCCACACAAAAAATATTGAAATTAAAACCTATGTTTCACGTTGTAGTTGACTGAGCCTTGAGCACGCTACCATGGCTACCCTGCCGCTATCATGCATTAATGGAAGACAAGTTGATCGTCCATTAATGTCATTCTTAGCATGCAATTATAAGCCATTTAAATACTACCCTGAACCAACATGTCGGATTTACAATGAGTTTGTATTTCTAAACAAGACCGCTCGCCGTTGCCTTGGAAAAAAATCACTACGATTAGTCTTTTTGGGGCCGGGAAATAGAGTCCTCCTCACCTGAATGTAATAAAGTAGACCACAGAGTTATTTACCACTTAAAAAATTACTTCGTAGAGGAGCAAGACCTATCGGTATTTAAATCCAAACAGTGAGAGAAATAAAGCTGACACACAAAAGGAATTATGTTGCGTATTACCGTATCTCAAGAACCATAAAATCTATCGAAATACAAATACATTATTAATAACTTTCATGACTCTTTTTTGCGGATAAAAGTTTGATAATAATATTATGGTTTCTACCATTCCACGCTATTTACAGCTACATGAGGCTATTCAAATAAACATTTATCACAAAAATACATTCTCGTTTCTCAATATAATATTGAACGTTTAGTCAATTACTTACCTCGTATTTTACTACCTTTTTTGGTCAATTTTACTCTATTTTACTGGGAAAATTTGCTTAAAAATGGCCGGTGGATATTGTTTTCTACTTAAAAGACCTGTCACCTGTCAACACAGTAAAGTGTATTTCAAACTTTTGTAATGTAAGATATTGTTGAAAATGGTGAAAATGGTTCATTATTGGCCAAAATGATCAAAATCGCTAAAAACATGTATTCCATGCCTATATAAATGATATGATAGACTTTATTGATTCAAACTTTAATCTTAATAAATTAATACACTTTACAAGATACATAAGTCATTACAAAATGTAGAAATACAATACGTCAAGTAAAAATATTAATGAATAACTACTTTTGCCACCCCACCAATGTTTTAGCATACAAAAGGCAAATCTTAGCCTTTGTTTTCTTATCTTTTGTTTTCTAAACAATGATGGACTATGGAATTTAAACTTGGTCGAACAAAGTGACTGGGATTGGGCTAATAAATCTTGTAGTCATGGTAATGGGAAGTTATATTTTATAATATAAAAGATTGAATAGGTCTAAGGAAATAAGTAGGTATCATATTACTTTAACCATTAAAATTTCCAAAAAAAACCCATAAATCCAATAAATCATGACCAGCCGCAGATAAACATTTATCGTCGGAAACGTCCCAAAATAGGAATCCATTAAGAAACACGATATGCGTGCCATAGAATAATACTGGCACACCAAATGAAAAGGTAGCCGTATTGTTTGCCTTTTACAAGAATAGTGATGTAGTCAAAAGGGATGCATCCGCGCATATTTTGATTTACTGAAAAGGTCAAACAAAGCTTTCACCATAAATCAGTGCCAAGAGTATCTATTACGTTAATCTTGTAAGTGTCAGCTCGTGTTCACTTGAACTGCATCCCGATATAACTGGGAGTGGGGGTGCGTGTCTTGGTTTGTATATTGTTCCAGGGGTGGATAATGGGAGTATGGGGGTTGGTGGGGGATGTGGTGGGGTAGTGATTTAATGACAAGCGTCTGTATTAATGGGATGAGTGTGCGCGTACGTATTTTTGTATATAACGTCAACTTATACATAATGTGTTTACGAGTTTTAGCTAAAAGTGGGAAAAACCGTCTCAAGCTTTTAAAGTTTTTTAGAACATTATAATTATATTTATTGATAATGCTTCCTGATGCCGAGATAATTTAAGCAAAATCTCAAATTGGTAAAAATATGACCTAACGGATCGGTCACCCACCTTTGCACAGTATTTTTTGTGGGGCACATCAGACATATCGAATTGCATTATGAATACGAAGACTGTCCTTCTGATATCAAAATTTTGATTTTGTAATTCGCGATATAGTACACAGTTTATGGCAAATTAATAAAAATTGATAAATTTTACATTTTACAGTCCTCAGAGTAAAACTTATAAATCTAATGATATTTAACTCGCATTAGTTAAAATTTTAAGTCTTTTCGGGGAACAAATGTGTATATTCGATACGAAAGGTCAACATGATAGTCGGCTTTCCTCCCAGCTACAAACACGTTTTATAAATATTATTTCGAGGACTGTTTAATATGAAAAATGAAAAATATATCCATTTCTAATAATTTGCCATAAAATGTGTATTATATCGCCAATTTCAAAAGGTCAAAATTATTTGATATAACATTCCTCGTATTCAGAGTGCATTTCGATATGTCTGATGTGCTCTCATCATGAGAGTCTCATGTCCCACAAAAAATAAACGTTGATATCCGATCCCTTAAGCATTATTTAAATAATGAAAGGCTAAATTATATGGATTAATTCGTGGTTACATACAGTTTGCTATATTCTTTTGTCACCATGTAAACTGCTCAAATAAAGAAAGTCCGCAGTCATGTTACCTGTCCTACACCAAAACCTGATCTTGTTATGACAATTTGATTGATACGGTCGTGTGCAGAATCTTGTTAGCTCCAATTTGATACCAAATTTGCTACCAAACACTCAAAGGTGACAAAGATTGATACCAGTTTATGGCATTTGGTGCATTTTCAAAAGTTGCAAATCGAAACTATGCACGCGTTCGAAATTGCTTAGCGTGGCAATGTGGTCAAGCTTGCTTGCCCATGATGGGCCCCTGTCGACTATCCCAAGTGCGCGCTGTATTCAATTGCTAATTTAAAATGCATGGATTGCTACAGTGTTTTACTGTAGGGCACGATGCGATCGATATGAAATAGTGGTTGTTTCGGGCTATGTCAATGGTCGCGTTCTGCTATTCAGCTCTTCAGGTCCGCGTGGTCCGTTTTAATTTGAACTTTTGAAAATGCACCAAATTTCATATACTGGTATCAATCTTTTTGAATTTAGAGTGTTTGGTAGCAAATTTGGTATCAAATTGGAGCTAACAAGATTCTGCACACGACCTTATCAATTACATTGTCATAACAAGATCAGGTTTTGGTGTAGGACAGGTTACATGACTGCGGACTTTCTTTATTTGAGCAGTTTATATAAGTGTGGGGGTGTACATGAAAGCGAGTATTTTGACCGTTTGAAAGGCACTTTGAAATTGAAGGTTATCAAACAATGTTAGTGCAAAAAGTGGTAAACCACTTTGCTCGGAGTATTTGCTAAACAAAAAGCTCAGATCCACTCAAGTGTGGTCCCTTACTGCGAAGAGTATTCTTGAGAAACAGGTGTGTGCCATTTGTTGGCATGGTGTTGTTTCATGTTGCCACGTCTGTTAGAAGATCATACAGGCTGAACGCTAGTCAGTCGATGCCTATTGTTCAACAAGACCCACTCAGTCACTTAATTAGGCGCTTGAAACGATCGGGGTTGAAATAAGCAACATTGTTGCTTGAATGCATGTTCGTTATTGGTCACCGCTTGTCATCATTGTAGAGAATGTAATGACACCCTGATTGAGTATCTTTTAGTACACCTTTGGATTCTGCATCTTTATTCATTCATGGAGTCACCATGGCTACACAATTTAAGCTATACATGCAAATGTGGTATCAAACATAACATGGGTTTCTTTTTGTTATTTCAGTTTCAAAATTGAATGAATATATTTTGAATTATTGTCTCGTAATAAAGGAGGTTCTTTACAATTTGTGATGTATGTTTGACCATTTAACATTAGATCCTGTTTTTGGAAATTGTTTAGAAGTGTTTTTTTTAGTTGATGGAGATTGATGAAGTTTTACGGATCATGGTCATCTGATATAACCGATTCCCCAAATGATGTACGGTATTACCCTTAGCTGTAAGGCAATCTGGACATCTCAGTGGCATAAGTGAAAGAATGCACCACATTAACCAGCATGTTTTGTTTCAATGAAGAAGACAGTAAAATAATTGAAATCATAAAAAATGCAATCCTTCTGTAAATTTTGTGTAGAATCCAACTAAAACATACGTATAGTCAATCTCAAACCCTTCTCCTATTTAATATATACAGCTACAATGTTAATGACCTTTTAAGAATCAAATTTTGCAATTTAAATTCTTTTACTGAATTATGCATTATTATTTCGACATTTGTTCAAGGAGTCCTCCTTGATTATTATAATAATAGATATTTGACAAATAATATGACTATTAACATGACATGGAATTTATCATTACATGGTTGGATTCCTCAAGATTTGTTTAACTACTACTTATAATCCTATACAGGGTGTCTCAATAGAAATGGGCCTTGTGGAATTTGTTACCTAACATAAACAAATTGGCATGTAAAATATAAAAAAGTTTCAAGAGTCTAGATCCACAATGTGTCTTCTATAAAATTCTTTAAAACTTATCAAAATCCGTTCACGCGTCATTGAGATAATTGGGATTCTTATAGACACATGTTTGGACCATTCCAATGGGGAAATACACATTAACAATAATTCGCGGCAATGAAGTGTACAATGAAAGAAATAAAATTAAGTAACCTCCAAGTGTTGCTGGGTGGGAGTTCAAAGCCAACCAATCAATCAAAGCAATCAATCAATCAATCAACATATCAATCAATCAACCAATCTCCCAAAGAATCACATTTTTCAAACTGCAGTAAGACTGGCCTTTATATTGAAGAACCAGAGTCATTTTAGAATTGGTGCACTATTGAAGTTGCACAAGAGTCATGTACTTTTTTAACAGTCCTTACACAAATGCATAACAACAGCACGCTGTTTGATTAAATTTGGAGAAAACCTTCTGTTAATAAAATACTATGCTGAGTCACCAGCCTGGGTGGCTCACGCTCCAGTAATTTCAGATGATTGAGCTCAGTAATACATCAAAGAATGTCTTCCAATTCATGAAAACAAATATATAATCAGCTTATCGGATTAAAAGCTTAGAAGGAAGGTCTTGCTGCTCAACGAGTGTTTGTAATTATCAGAAGGTTTTCTCCAAATTCATTCTCTAATGTCAGCGCAGTGAGTTGTAAGATGACCAGTTCCATTCCTTGTCCCAATACGCCTTGCAGTTAACAAGCATAGGCCTACTTTGTGACTTTTGGAAAGGGCAATTTTGTCTTCAATTTGTGTTCATTCAGCCATGAAGTCATGGAAATCTTTTATTTTCACACAACACTTAGTTATAAACAATCATATAATTATTTCTAAGTAAGTTTTATTGGTAAAAAGTTTTACTTTACGATGTTATGACGAAATTTTCAGAGGGGGACTTATTTCTTGTGATGTGTTTAGACTACTAACAAAATTAAAGCCTACACAACTTTGTTGATCCAAATCTGCCACGAAAACTCATATACAAGGTTTCTATACAAAAAATATTCTCTTATAAACCATCTATGCACAGTTTCACTTCGATACATATGAGCACACATTTTCGTCCAAGAGCTTCCAAACAAGCAGTGAATTGTCTCTACACAGTCTTTGATTACACTACATGGTCGAGTGCATAGCATCGTAAGAACTGTGTGAGCTTCTAGCTGGAAAATGGGCCTCTGTGATTGGCTTTGTAAAGTGTTCCCTTCATCCAATCAGATTTTTTTTTTATATCGAACGAAAGCTAACACTTCCCCCTAAAAACACTTTTTCTCATTAGGTCAACAGATAACGCAATTCAATGTTTATAGCAAGGCTAATGTGGTAAATCTGTTGAAAACGACCTATACCAGCACAATATTTGACCAAAATGTAGGTTTTAAAAGTCAAAACCGCAAGTGTTCCTTACAATATTTTTCAAATTTTATGTCATTAAATGAAAGAGCACACTCCATATACTATTAGATTGAGCAATGGCCAATTCTCTTTAAATTTCAAATATTATGCAAAAAATTACTATTTTCGCCTGTTCTATCATACCGTTATAAATTCAATGAACTATGACTTTGCTAAAGAGTGCTTACAAATTGATATGCTTCCTTCTCCCTTTTATAGTAAAACTGGAAAGTCCTTTTACCTTATTATAGCCGCAGGGATTTTCCATAATGGTGCCACAATATGATGTCATTGAGACATATGGAGATTTCCAAGATATTATTAAATCTTGACTGAGTTGCAACAAAAGGATGTTTGCCCTAAAAATGTCATAACACACACATTCCTGCATGACTGCTTTTGCATGACATCTTTCATGAAACACAGGTTTCCAAAGAAATAACTCCCCCTTAAAATTACGAAACATTTGATTGATTTGACAAATTTAAAAACCTGTGAATAGAGGAATCTTTTTGCTACCCTCCCAATTTTCTTCTTTTATGCAAATCATTTTTGTTGGTCAAAACTTATCACATTTTCCAAAAATGATGCTTTCAGAAAAAGTTGCACCTTTCAACATTCTATACATGTAATGTACAAAAACGTTCTCGATACAACGTGATCAATGTTTTGATTGATTTAATTGTTCGCTTATATTCTTAAATTTTATGTATCCGATTACTCAGTCACCCATGCAATCATCCTTCAGTATAAAACAATGGTTCATTGACATGAATAGAATAAGGTTTGTAGTGTCATGCTTATTTCTTTCATTGGCTGGAAGAGATGAACATTTTACTTGCAAAATGGTAGACTAAAACAGTTGCAAAGATCTATAGCTCTCTTGAATAAAGGCGTACATAGTACAGAGATTGGGGGTTGGAAGTCAGCATCCAGCCAATTGACTGCATGCAGCCAACCTCGTGTGGCCACATCATGAGTGTTACACCTTTATCCAAGAAAGCCATCATTTTCAATCAAAATGCAAAATGCTTCAACCGACCCAATAAAGGTCAAATGTGTGCGTGGAGAGCTCATTTCTCCTTCCTAGTGATTTTATCATTTTGAAACAACTGCTGATTAAAAACTTCAAAGAAAATCTCATTTTACGTCAAAATTAAGTTCAACAAATCTTTGTTTTGCACAGTGAATGATGGTTGCATGGGTGCCTGAAGGATCAGAGACAGAAAGGTGAAGGAAAAACCAAGAATTAAATCAACCTTAACATTAATATCGAGAATGTTTTGTAATTTTAGGGGGGGGGGTATTTCTTTTGAACCCTGTAGCTTTAAATGTACCAAAAAAAAGGTTGACAACGTAAAGAAATCAGCAAGTTTAAAAAACCCACCTCGGCTCACTTTTTGAAACTTGGTCCCATTTGTAAAAGGTACTGCTTTATCATATTTATATAAATCTAAAACATTTCCAGAAGTGTTATGTATCTTTAATGTGCAGATGCGATATTAAATTGTAAGCTTTCTGGAACGACCTGAAAGGTTATTATCTTGTTCTTGCATGGTAAGCCAATATCCTATTGTGTTTTGTTTTATAATAATCATGATTAATGATTGAATTAAACGAATAACAAGTAGGCTTGTAATCTTGTTGGAAACGCTGTATTCTGTTGAAATAAAATAAAACACTGATTTGCTGTTGGTGTTCAAAATGAGACCAAGTTTCAAAAAGTGAGCCAAGGTGGGTTTTTTTAAACTTGCTGATTTCTTTACGTTGTCAACGTTTTTTTGGTAGATATCTTTTCTTTTTATGAATGTAGCCAAGCAGCTCCAAGCTTGGAAAGTCATCAGGTTACGAAGTGCTCCATAAAACGAATAAAACGAAAAATAGATGTTTGAAGTTGCTATTCTTGATTCATGACAATAAAATTAACCAAAACTTTATCAGTCGTTTATTTTTAAAACTTGCTCGTCACGCGTGACTGTAATGTTAAGAGGCGTACACAATGATCAATATACATTTTAATATACTTTAATTATTCAAGACAACGTAAATATGTAAAGAAAATGTAAATATGAACAACACACACCCAATGTTGACAATGCCAGAGAGACACAGAGAGTAAATCCGATTTAGGCCTACTTCAAGTCGGAACTGGTAAATGCGCATAAGCGACTAGGCAATATAATCGTGTTTTAATGTTTGTAGTTCTTTGTAGCCCTTCGGGGCAACATAGTTGGATATTCCTATTAAGCGGCGGTTGTCGGCGATCTTTCGTGGTTTGCGGTTTTCATCAAGCCTTGCCATCTATCAGGAGCTAATTTATAGTTTAAGCTTGTTGGATATCCATATTTCGTGGTTTGTGGTTCTTTGTAGCCCTGTGGGGCAATCTAGTTGCAGATCCAAATCTCGCGGTTTGTGGTTCTTTATAGCCCTGCGGGGCAATCTAGTTGGATATCAATATTGAGCGGCAGTTGTTGTTGATCTTTCGCGGTTTGTGGTCTTAATTTTTGGATATCCATATTTCGCGGTTTGTGGTTCTTTATAATCGATAGGCCTGCAAGCAATCTAGTTGGATATCCAAATTTCGCGGTTTGTGGTTCTTTGTAGCCCTGCGGGGCAATCTAGTTGGATATCTCTATTAAGCGGTGGTTATCGGCGATCTTTCGCGGTTTGTGATTTTAATTTCGCTTATCAAGTCCTGCCCTCTATCGGGAGCTAATTTATAGTTTAAGCTTGTTGGATATCCATATTTCGTGGTGTGTGATTCTTTGTAGCCTTGCGGGGCAATCTAGTTGGATATCCAAATTTCGCGTTTTGTGGTTCTTATAGCCCTGCGAGGCAATCTAGTTGGATATCAATATTGAGCGGCAGTTGTTGTTGATCTTTCGCGGTTTGTGGTCTTAATTTGTTGGGTATCCATATTTCGCGGTTTTGTGGTTCTTTTTAATCGATAGGCCTGCGGGCAATCTAGTTGGATATCCCTATTTCGCGGTTTTGTGGTTCTTTTTAATCGATAGGCCTGCGGGCAATCTAGTTGGATATCCACATTTCGCAGTTTGTGGTTCTTTGTAGCCCTGCGGGGCAATCTAGTTGGATATCCCTATTAAGCGGCGGTTATCTGCGATCTTTCGTGGTTTGTGGTTTTAATTTCCCTCATCAAGCCCTGCCCTCTATCGGGAGCTAATTTATAGTTTAAGCTTGTTGGATATCCATATTTCGTTGTTTGTGGTTCTTTGAAGCCCTGTGGGGCAATTTGTTGCATATCCAAATTTCGCGGTTTGTGGTTCTTTATAGCCCTGCGGTTATCAGAGCGGTAGTTGTTGGCGATCTTTCGCGGTTTGAAGTCTTAATTTGCTAGATATCCATATTTCGCGGTTTGTGGTTCTTTATAATCGATAGGCCTGCGGGCAATGTGGTTGGATATCCAAATTTCGCGGTTTGTGGTTCTAGTTGGATATCCCTATTAAGCGGCGGTTGTCGGCGACCTTTCACGGTTTGTGATTTTAATTTCCCTTCAAGCCCTGCCCTCTATCGGGAGCTTAATGTATAGTTTAAGCTTGTTGGATATCCATTTTTTGTAGCCTTACGGGGCAATCTAGTTGGATATCCAAATTTCGCGGTTTGTGGTTCTCAATATCAATATTGTTGGCGATCTTTCGCGGATTGTGATTTTAATTTGTGACAATTTATAATATTTATTCCAAATATAATTTCAGTCTGAGCTGTGAACAGAGACACTGATAAATGTGTTTTAAATGACGAAGATGTCATGATAGTCAGGCATGGTGAAAGCATCTGGATGGTGAAAGTAGGCCATAGGCCTAAATGTGAATAAAAAATCAAACATGTTTGTTTGATGAAAAAAATATAATATCACAATAGCAACGGATGTTCGAAATGGTGTTATTCTTGATGTATGACAATAAATTGGTTAATAAAATATTTTTAAAAAAAGTGGTGCAAAGTTTCGAACTTGAGCAAAAATTCATAAATAATAAATGGATTAGAAGTCCATGGCCTTAACCGCTTCGCCACAGGGACGTCCCGATATAACGAGGTGTGAAAGTGGAGTATTTATTAATATGAATGTATGCTGTGGTCCGGAAAGAATAAAAGAATTGTGAAAAATTTGATTTGTTGGCGAATGGGGTCCAGAATTTGTATGTAAAAATGCTAGGGTATATTTGAAAGTGAATCTGAAAAAGTAGTGCGACAGTGACAGCCATGTATGGCTGTAGCAGAGTGGAAAGATTGTGGATATGATTAGCTATGATTTGCCACTAAGAACAATAGCGTTTTGTTCCGTGTAAATATAGTCTCGCGGTGCATCTGTTTATTCTTCTTTATCAGTCGGTTTTTTTAAAAACTTGCTGGTCATGCTACCGCGTGACTCTAATTGTAAACAAAGTGGACTTCCGAGACTGTGTGCTGCACAGTGATGGAGAGACTGTAGGTGGTTAATTTGTTAAGACCTTGAGAGTTAATATTGCCGTAATCAAGACGTGGGGGAGATGTGCTCATTTAATAAGTTGAATTGTGTTTTTGTCAAAAATACTCAAGATAAGAGCAATTGCGGCGGATATTGCATTACCAGATGATAAGAGACTGTTTATTTGTTCTTTCATATTGTCAGATGTAGCTCTTACCGACTTTCAACTGTACTTTGAAGAACTTGTTGAGTTTTGATATGATGTTTTTCATTGTTTAGTTTGAGGTTTTTTTTTTATATATCCATGAGACTTCCATGTATTGTCCGAAAATATGATTGTGCAATTATTTTTGTCATCATTATTCTGCAATGTAACTCTGTAAAGATCTATTACCAGAAACAAGAATTTATTATTTTGATCCGTGTGTCCGTATGTAAAGTCATTAAACTTCAAAGTAAGATACACTTGTATAGGCTGATACAACTTCATGCTTTAGTAAAAATAGGAGGGGATTGTTGTACGAGAACCAGAATTAATAAAATGAACAGAATAAGAAGACGTAATAGCTAAAACAACGAGGTTAAGAGAATAACAACGTCTCCATATGCAATATAGTATGTACCTCTTCCTTAAACACTCATTTTCAGGTGGTTTTCCGTGGGGATATTTTAGGAGTAAATCAAAGAACCTGGTACAACCAAGCTAAGTATACGACCGTTATTGACCCTTCTTATCTAGAAGTAGTTAAGTATGCAACTCAAGTGATACGTGAACGAAACTGCGCTTTCGAATGGGACACTGTCAACCAATTATGCCCGATTTAAACTTCAAGTGCTATATATGCGTTTATGTTTTCTTTCAGGGAAGCATTCATTTAAAAGGGTGGGTGGTTTTTAAAATGATGATGACCTTAGACCTATTTTCTTTGGCTATATTGTACACTCATGTTTCCCTATAGAGTTTCTTATTACGATGAAAATGGCCGAATTTGACTGTTTAGCTCATAACAATGTTGCTGAATTGAATACTAAATGCCGATCAATATATTGTCACAAAGTTAGAAACTGCCATTTAATCCGAGATATCGGTCGGCTATAGGCTCTGCATGCTTTTATCGATTGGATCCAAACAAAGGATTTGAACCGATGTCCTTCCCTGTAATCATGGCGCAGTGCAGTCCATTCAATCAAAATGGTCCCATCTACCTATTTGATCGTAGTGCATTTGTTATGTGTATGAGATTCGAACTGTCGCGGTAAATGCAATCATGGTTTTGTTGAATGCATTTGAGTAGTCCGCCATATTTACGGAATGATACGTCATATGCACAACCTCTATAGACGAATCCAACGAGCCAAGTCGTGGTCAGGATTTGGTCGGACATCTTTGGGTAGCCGCTAGCACCAACCTGGTGTTTTGAGCGTCCAATTGTGCAAATAAAAGCCGCCTAACACCTAGAGAAGATGCAAGGATGAGGAGGGTTAATAGAATAATAGCTAATAATCTATTCATCCATAGTCCTTTTGTTTACAAGTACATCAATGCATAGATACCGCGTGTAGTTAATCCGATTATTATGTCACTTCAACAGCGAATAGACCAGCTGTGTGTTTTGTCTATAGACGAATCCAAATACACGCATTCCTACACCTGACTAGCAGCCTTTAGTTGGGTCCCCGTCGGCTACAATGCATCCAAAATGTGAAATGATTCGGCCTTGGCGGAAATTTTAAACTGCATTCCATCACCCGTTTTACACCTTCCGCGAAAACACAGGTAGACAAAAGAATGATTTACAACACAATACAGTTCCAACAGTTGTGCAAATAAAAGCCGCCTTACACCTAGAGAAGGTCGAGGAAGGTTAATAGAATAATACAATATAAATAATTCCACAGGTAATCCCTTCGCATCTATTCATAGATGTACAAATGGATAAACAAAAGGACTATGTATGAATAGATGCGACAGGATCCTCGTCTTTGCATTCTCTAGGTGTTAGGCGGCTTTAATTTGCACAATCGGGCGCTCAAAGCACCAGGTTGGTGCTATGGGAAACCAACGATGGCCGACAAAATCCTGACCATGACTTGGCTCGTTTGATTCGTCTATACAGCCACAATGATCCAACAATACGATCTTTATTCATCACGTCCATTGCTCATTTTCTTACGTAGGAATAATAGGAATTTCATAGCATCGATGATGTGCAACCAGCCTTGTTTTTCTCTATATGACATTTCTTGAGTTAAGGTTTTTTGGTTCTCAACCCTCTAAGCCACAAACACGGTGATTTTTAAACTAAAATTGAAAAACAAATAAATAGATTTCGGTGTTTTATATAGCGCCTTTTGCCATGTTTGCCATATCTCAGAGGGATCAAAGCGCTGTAATTTCGCTTCCTTTGTGAATCATCACAATCAGATTGCATGAACTAGGCTGGTTGCAGCCGAACTTGATCCCGGAGAAAACTTGCGAGAGCGAGCATGGAATCGGGATAAACCAAGTGCACATGAGTCCTTGAGCCGCGCCGGGGCTTGAACTCGGTACCTCAGTGGTGCAAGGCGAGGGAATAACCGCTGCGCCAACTCGCCCTCCGATATACCTTTTTTCCTCTTTCCCATCATGCACTATTCCAGGGGATACAGGTGTCGCAAAACGCATCATCTCCGCAGGGGTGTACAGAGTTCTGTTTATAACATTCTGGAATACAGACATTTCGGCCGTCATTTATTATGTTTTATATCGTTTTATGATGACTCGTACCTTTACGGGGCAAAAAACATCATTTTTATGCGTTATTGACACAGGGTCGTCTGGGAAAAAGTTTCCTGTTATTGAAACCTAACTTTGTATACGTTTTATAGACCTAGAGGTGAAAAACTAATGACAGGACACGCAGTGATTTTCTGCCGGCGTCCGTTTCATTTTTTTCAGAGATGAAAAAAACAACATAAACAACGTCTTTTACACAGATGTTTTACATCGCTCTATAACTCTTTGGAGTTTTACCAGTCCAAATTTGCTCGCACCTTTGATGCAACTTCTGTTTGCACTTGGACCTCTTTTTGTAATTGTCCAAATTGCAGGCAAATGTAACTTACCTGCATTTTCCCCCTCTAATTTATTTTTCCCTTCCCTTCTTTTTTTGGTTTTGGTGGGGCGGTCTTAGAGGTGCCTGGCACCTGTTCGCTCCAGCCATTCACTGGACTTTTTAAAACAAATGTTCCTTTCATAATATTGTGTAATTTTTGATGTAACTTATGTGCAATATTATATATTTCTTGTAATTCTGTGCCAGTGATAAAGTGTAATAAATAAAAATAAAAAATAAAATAAATAAATAAACTGAATCACTCGTGTATTTATTAATTACATAATTAGTAACATTGATAGCCTTTACAAAAATCCATTTATATGGAATCCATATTAAGACAAAATAATTGGCAAGACCATCGGGTGCACACGATACCCCCCTGGAATAGTGCATGATGGGAAAGGGGGGAAAAGTCAATAGTCAGTTATTGCTTAACTTTCTTCTATTTGGAATTTTCGTTGGGACATCCTCGATAGAAAGAAAAATAGGGCGTGTCCCCCTGTCTCCCCGCTTCCGCCGGCTAAGGAACGTTGTCATATTTTAACAAACAGCATGTCGTCGTATTTTAATGCATCGCACGGGCATAACCCTAAGGACTATCTATATAGACATCCGATAGTCTTTAAGTAGCCATACATGGATAAAACAACGGTTGTAGGAATGAAAACGGATACCCAATTACACTGTTGTACATTCAGCTTGATAGGGCTGCATAGCTTAATGCTTTTTTGATATTGCTTTTTATTTCAATATTCGAGTGTTTATACGTCTTGCCAACAAGTCTTCAACTACCTTCAATATTCTATAATGCTGTTCTTGGATGACTACTTATACCTTGATGTTGCGTTATGTCATATTTATCTAAGAACACTAGAGAGAACGAAATAGTTCGCCATTACTATATCAAGAAAACAGCTATTATTTGGTGGTGAATAACAAGGATCAATTATTGTTTTACAAAAATGCGAGAAAAATCAGTTGTTTATATTTTATATTCCCATACATTATGGCCAGCAATATTGTCCTATATTTCATATTTATGATAAGAAAATATAAATAGTAAGTTGTAATGTAGGTGCGTATTTGCTCAGTTTTCAGGAGTGGACGGCCACATTTGAAACATAACAAATGCAAACCCGGCCCCTGGCTGGGATGTGGGCCGGGGATTTGGAGTTTAAAAATATTCTGGTTCCGGGTAAACACTTGGCCAGTCCCGGACCCTCCCGGGACAATTTTTGAGCCATTTCCCGGCCCACCCGGGACAAATATCCAATACAAACCTCCTTCATTCAATCAGACAGCCTTGATTTAGTGGGGATAGACACCTCAATCACTCCTCTAGGTCAAGTAGTTTCAGAGTTATTGTCATTTTGGCGGCCATTTTGAAAAATGACCATATACAGAGTTTGCCCGGGTTTGGAATTGTCCACCTAGTAGAATTTGGAAGACCTATGCATACCCTACTCGAATCAACTTTCAAACTTTCCTCTTTGAAAAATGTATACGGGTCTGTAAGACAGGGCCAGGACTATGCAAACCCCGGGTATTCCACGGCCCAAGTGCCTGGCCCTGGGAATCGGATTATAGATCTAGTTTTAATATCGCGGCGATCTTGTCATGCGGGTTCAAATGATGGTCTTGCATGGAGTGAGGTTTCTTCTTCAAAATCATAACCTAGGGCAGATCTCGTAAGTTATTATACTGTAGATCATCCGGGTGATAAATTATATGATAGCTTATGATGTGGGGCCCGAGCACTGATGACGACCTCAGCATCGCTGGGTTCAGATATTTTTGCTGACTTGGAACTTTTGTTATGCATATTCAAATACTTTGGTCTGACACGGTGTTTATTTTATAGGCCTATAGTGGCACGCTTCCAACACTCCACTTTTATAACGCACTTTTCATGCTTTATAGGGGCAAGTGAGACGGGACAAGACACAGTGTATTTCACCCATACGACAAATCATTCTGTACCGTGCATGTACAAATCACTGACAGTGACACAATCAACCAATCATCATTTTGAAAATCGTTGACCCAGTGACGCCATCGCTGCATTTTCATTGATAAAATTCAGAACCACTCAAAAACATGAGTTTTTAATTGCATATATGTAATTTGTTACCTATGAATGTCAATGTCTATCTGTCATTGACCGTAGCGTATATTGCGTCAAAGCTTATGAGGCAGGCAAGTTGCAAATTTTGCGGATCTGTTGCTTTTGTGACATTAGAAATCGAACTTTCGCATGGCCTCTGTGTGTGTGTGGGGTGGGGTGGGGGGGGGGGGGTGTGTGGGGTGTGGGAGGTGTGTGTGTACGGGGTCAGCTATGTGCGCATGGATTCTGTTGATAACGATCTGAATGCAGAAACACTGGCTGAGTGTACCAGTCGTAACAGGGTGTAAAATATACAACAAAGTCAATGTTTATTTTCAAATAAGTTATGGTGTAAATATAAGCATTTCAATAATTTATCAATAATTTGAACCTAAAAATAAAATGAACATGAAAGTTCATGAGTGATTTTGCAACATATTTGACTGTTGGATAAATATGGGTGCTGCGGCTTAGGAGCTAAGGCAATATGACGCATTACTTTGAAGTTGGTAATGGGCAAATTACACTGTTACAAGGCATGAAGGATCGCAAGAAAACCATAGGTAAGATTTGAAATAAAACAAATTAACGGCATTACATCTATCCAGGATACGGGAGTGGCGAATGTTCGATCTTTGCATGTAAGCATAGTAGCATACACATTTTAAGCTCACAATAGTATCGGCATATGTAAGATTTTTTGATGAAAATCAAAAATGCAACTTCAGTTATGAGGCTATTCTGTAAAGGCCCATACCCATCCAACTTACCTTGTTTTTAAAATCAAATGACCATATATTGTGTGATTATTGGAAAAACTGTTGGCGCACGAATTATTAATTTTGTTTCATTGGATTCCCATTTTGTATATTATTTAACATCCTTTCAACGATCTGTGATTACTGATATTGTTAAATGCTCCAACATAAAAACATATATAGCTAGGAAAACTTAGTCTTGCAATGTCAAACATAAAGACAACAGCATTTCCCATCCTCGCGTGACTTAGAGCCTGACTAAAACGGCTGTTTTCCCTATTTCAAACGATTGTCTCAGTCGGATTACAATACAATGTATTGCGTATCGCAGGCAATCCTTTCTGAGCATGCTGATGACAGGAAGGTTTAATATATGGTGTTAAAAGTAATCTCAGTAATCGAGCAACTGCGATAGTTGAATCCTCCTTTAAGAAACAATGTATTGCACTATATCCGAAAATTCAATGTAATTCAGGGAAAGATATCACAAAATAGATTCTAGAGATGTATCAAAAATATATTTTTCCCCATTGAAAAAGAATGTTACTTTTAGTCGCGGATATGGCGGAAACGGGTAGTGAAAGCTTCTAAGGTTAATTCCTAGTACCATGTGTCATGCCAACTGTAATTTGTCTATCTAACCGCCTTCGGTCAAACCGGTCCCACTAAGTGGCCTTATACCGCCGTATAAAAACACACTCACATTCTTAGTAAAGATGTACCTGTACACATGTAGTCTAAATTACAGTGCCTCACTTCATTACAATTGAAGATGGCGAACTGGAGCAATATCGAAATATAGGTCTTCCTGAGCTTTATTACTCATCTACATTATTAAAGATATCGTCATTGATAATTCAAACAGCAAACTTTACGTCAAAGGTTTACCATACACAGTTTAACTGAAAAGCATCAATAAAGACTGAAAATCGTATTTATTTCAACGCTATAGCGTGCTTCAATCTACCGTTACTATGGTAACGTATTAAGCCAGAATGATTATGTGGTTGATTTTTCAGGCCACTATGTCCTATGTGTAGATCAGTTTCACCTGTTATTGTTCATTTATATCTCCAATAGATCTAAACCGGTCACACCACGATTCATAATTAACTCTATTCTTTATATGTGGGTATCAATTCCTTGACCACTTAGACTTGCTTCAAGTCCTTTGGCGTCCATAGTTAGAGAATGTAAAATTCATGGAAGCTTTGCCACATCTTCTAAAAATTTCTGTTTCAAAAGTTATTCTTTCGAAATAATTATTTACCATCATAAATAATGCCCACCACGCCCACCCCACAAGGCACACTTCCTCCCTAGTTCATGTTGCCAGCGCTCCACAAAAAATCTGACCTGACTAAAAATTTTAGAGAGTCCAGTATATGATAGGCCTACTTCTACCACTGATTATACATGGATCCTATGAAGAGCATGAATAGAGAAAAAGTAAGGAGGAAGCCTTGATCAAGGCTATTGACCACTCGGATCTGTATACGTTTTACCGGAGGTTGTTGAAGATTGTGGACTTTTAATTAGGGATTTTCGATGTTGATTAGCCTTTGCATCCTTTACACCTAAAACGCTACCCACCATCCTCTATTGTTATGCATAGTCGTGCTAACATTCGATTTTTATAGGCCTCAACTTTGCCCGTAGGCTTTTTTTAATTAACTTTTTAGCATTTCAAATTAATATATAAATATATTGCCCTCCTCTATAAGGCACATCTTGTGGTTCTATATATTATAGTTTTTATCAGAATGTCCGTTTTGATTTCACCCTTTTTTCACTTGCGACTGCCAAAATGTCCTACTCAGTACTTCATTTCTAAAAAAACAGCAGATATTATCGATATTTCTATTGTGGCTTGCAAAATCATCCATCCATGAGTACATTCGTGAGTTGGTTTTGACAAAATTGGTCGGAATTAAAAAATGGTGTAAGCAAAACCAAAATGCTATCTAATGTGCCTACAGGACTCTTTTGTCGTCTTGCTAAGAAACAACACATCTGTCAAAGTAAATGGAAAGATGCGGACAACTGCAATGTAATGCAGGCCTGTTTCCTGAAGAAATTGTGTGAATGGTGAAAATAATACCATTTTGACTTAGATATTGTTAACTTGATTAATCAGTTTGTTTTGTTGGTGCTTTTGGCCTTGCGTCATGTTAAGCGACTCGTAACAATGAAACTTTTATGAAGTGAAAATGTATAACTAAGAAATAATTGCAAATGTCAACACCTAATTAAGTGACTGAGTGGGTCTTTTATAACAATCGCCATCGATTGAATAGCGTTTATACCATTTTGATATAAGTTACCTGAATGTATCTATATAAACGAACAATGATTTTCAGTTACCTTTTGCCTTTCACATCTTTATCTTTAGAATTATATTTTATTACAAGTTGTTAATTATACACAAGTTTTCGAAATATTAGCTTGTAATACATTATTTGTTATTTTGACTTCTTTCTCTTTGCGACGGGTTTGAATTATTAAGCTATCAAACTGCAATCAAACACTTCTCTTGTCAAAAACAAGATTAGCCGAATAGATGGATATTGTGTTGTAACAACTGTATGTAAGTAAGTAAAACACTGACATTATCGTAACAGGTGTTGGGAAACATAATATTCAATCAAGTCCATCTGATTTGCTATATACGAGGAAAACAAGCAAGCATCCTTGTTAAGCCATACGTCAAAGCATGCGACGCAACTTTTCGAGTTTTGTTATGCTTATTAGTACTTTATGTGTCTCCAATATAATACGTAGTGTCTTTTCATACTTATTGTCGTATTCATGATGAATAAATAATACGTTATCATGCAATCATGCTGAACTGTTGGTATATTTTTTGATACAAATCCAAATTGTTATTACTATATATTTGTTACATGTTGATAGCAGGGTATGCTATCTTGATCACAAAATCTATACAGATTAAAATTACAGGTAAATGTTTGTTTATTTATAGTCATAATGAAAGTTTAATCTTGAAGAATACGCAAAATCGCTGTTTTGAGTAAGAGTGTTTGAAAAGTCTAGCACTGATTTGAAATGTATATCGTAGCAATAAATGTATTCCCAAACAATCGATATATACTTCAAAATGAGACATCTTTGGTTTAAATCGGGGGATTTTTACGATGTTGACCATTGTGGAGGTCAAAAATTTAACCTTTGACCTTTTGCTTATAACTCAAGAACCATACGTCACAGGTGGGTTAAATTATAATTTTTCTGTATCCTTATTACTGAAACTGAACTGAACTGAACTGAACTGAACTGAGGAATACTTTGGTGGGTTTTAGTTGGCCACTCAAAAGTTATTGCCTTTGACCCATAAAAAACTCCTATTATAGGCCATCATTTTATAACACGCCATTTCGCTTCAAATGGCTTGGCTCCTTAGGTAATATATATATATTAAAACATGATTCTAGCAATTTTGAAATTTGACCCCAATTAACATTTGAACCTATGCTGGGACCCCCTGTCGAGGATAGATTTAGTTGGCCAACCAGAAGTTATTTACCATGACCCAGATAAAACTCCTAAATAGGCCAACTATTCATAACCCAACATGTCACTTGCTAGCAAAATATGGGGATTGGCTCCCCAAGTACATATTCGATTTTTGAGAAATTAAAAAATATAATTTAATTATCATTATGATAAGCGCATCCATTTGAACCCGAACATATAAAAAGTACACAAATAATGTACGTATTCAATAAATAGTCTTTAAAACATTTCTTTCAGTCTCAATGAAAGTACATTTACGCATCGAATGCAACACGGATTTCGTCATTATTATTGTACAATTATAGCTTACAATTATGACATTTAGATACGATTTTAGTGAGAATCAGATCAACCATTCACATTCGAATAAGCATGCATACACGTTGCCTAGGAACCATCAGAGACTCTGAACCCAAGCATCTAACTTCTTTATATTATATTTATCTGTGACTCTAAGCTGTTTATCCCACGGCATCTAATCTCACCGCAACGGGGACCGCAAAGCCCAAGAGTTGAACTTTCGAGACAACAAAGCACTTTGAAATGCCACACATAGTTGTATACGCTATAGTTAGTGATCCACGTTTGAAGCTGCGGCTTCAATGGCAATTGTTCAGTCAATACTTTTTTCAATTATCGTCGAAAATCGTGGTTTTTCGAATCCATAAACAATTGCTTCAGTTATGGATATAGATTCAAAAAACTTGGATTTTCGATTGAAAAACTTAGATTATTGGCGTGCACTTTCAAGTAATTCGAAAAAAGTTTTTCAAAACGAATAACTTGATTTATCGACTGAAAAACTTGGATTATCGACACGCAATGTCCAGTAATTCGAAACAAAAGTTCTTTAAAACGAACAAATGTGCAAATCTTTTTTGACAGACAAATTTATCGGTACCAACGTTTTATCGGTACAAAATATTCAAAACTGGCTAAATACGCAACCTCTTTTCGAAGGAGGTGATTTTAAATAGATAGACGTACGTAAGACCACAAGGTTTAGACATCGCAAGTTCTAGTACTCTAAACTTGGTGTATAAGCTTATCATTGTTATGTCCTGTGCTACGAGTCTTACTTGACTCAAGGCCAAAATCACCTTTTACACAAATTCACACGAATGCACAACACAAATACACTGTTTGATTAAGCTAACAAAATCTAAGCACGTTATGATTGGTACAATATATAACAACAACTATAACTATTTAGTACTTAGCCAGCATTCTTCTGCTTGGTGATCATAAAGTTCTTGCAATGTTCTGGACGACTGATGTAATATATCCTTATTCACTTGTCCTGCGAAAATCAGCGAAGTCCAGTGTACACTTGAGTTTATAAATATCCTTGCATATGAAATCCTCACACAAAAATGGCGTTGCTTCTCCAAACCGTTATATCCTTGCGCTGCTTTCTCTAAAGTTAACTCCTTGCGCTGCTTTCTCCAAACTTGGTGCTATTTCCACCTTTCACACAATATCTTCAGGAAGCAGGACTGCGATGCAGTTGTCCCCACTTATATTGACAGTTGCCTTGAATCAAAACACCAGACTTCAGCAAGTCGACAGAAGAATATATATATTCCTTTCTTGGAAGAAGTACGTTCTTTGACGTATTCTAGATCTTCTCCGACAACACTGGCAAATAGTAGTACTTTGACTACATAAAATATTTCTGGTTTGCAATTTCCTTTCTTTGAAGGAATTGGACTGTAAGCATATTAGCTAGCTAGCCCAGATCAACACTATAAACTGTGACAATAATTGTGTTTACATTTTCTTATATATCAAGCAACGGGAAAAACCCCATTCTATCAATAGGCTATTACTACCTTCACACTATTCTGCAGTCTGGGAAATTCCCAAGTCCTAATTATAACATTAACCTTTCACATTTCATCACTTCCTGAGGGGAATCCCCTGACATCACTTCCTGAGGGGAATCCCGTGACATCATCTTCATTTGCAATCTCTAGGGGTATTCCCATATGATCCAAAATTAGAAATGATTCAATTTGTTTTTGAGCAGGTTGATGCAATAAAGGGGAATCCCTAAAATGTCTCATGACATGAATAATGAATGATGAATAATCAAATCAAATTACTCAGGGCACATCACACCTGTCAGATTTAACAACAACTCCGGTGGAAACCGCTCGTTTCTAAAAAATTTAAAGCAGACAAAAATATTTTGACCTATACCATGGGTCACTCTAAGGGTATTACGACATAGTGATATCACGTGGGAATTTATTTATTCTGGTCTATTTATTTTGGTATCTCTGGATAGGAGCTTTACATTGGTATCCAATATATAGCAGCAAAAGACGTTTGACATTAATAAATCCGGTGGTTCCAGTAGATCACAGGTGCAAGTCAAAACGTTGATATATCCGCCGGGACGCGGCGTGCGATTCACTACTCACATTTTGGTGGAAACACATGGTCACCTGAACCTTAATCAGAAAAATACATTTACTCAATTTGGCTCACAAATGCTCAATTTGTCATTCTGCCAAATTCATTACGCATCGAATACATATCTTGGCATTAGGTACACTATCACACTTTTTTTATACCTTTTATATTTCTAATACGGAGGTTTGTAAGGAAATTTGTAGTTATAGTCATGAAATGATGGACTCCAGGTTGATGATCTTGTGTCATAAGGTACAACAACATAGCGTTCCAAATGATTCGAGATCCACCACAAGGATTGCGGGCCATGACTGTGAAAGCTTGAGTTAATCAGAACAACTTCAGGCTTCCTATAATACTCTTGGCATTTTTTCTAAAGTTGTTTGCTTCCAGCTGGTCTGCTATTTTATTCTTAGTATTGTTTGTATAATTCTTAAGTTAAAATCATATATTGTAAATTAAGTTTGGTAGTTTTTAAATCTGTAAAGCGCATTGAGGAATCTGAGATTCACAATGCGCTATATAAATACTGTTTTATTATTATTATTATTAATATTATTATTATTATTATTATTATTATTATTATTATTATTATTATTATTATTATTGTTATTATTATTATTATTATTATTATTATTATAAGTACATCCCCTAGAACTTTGAAATTTGGTATATATGGCCACCTTGCACTGCTAATTCTAAAGTTGCAATTACAGACGCAGTTCATCGAAGGAACGGTGTATTATCCGTGCGTCAATTGAACGCCGTGGAGCGATGTGTTGCGAGTGCTTTGATAAATACTTCACTCTTTCTTAGAACGGACGTAACCAGGTTCGTCTCCGGATGTTTTGTTTAGGCTTTTGGTTTATGATAACGAGTTTACTGTTGTTATAATGAACGCGTGTATCAAATTCAATTATGCCGCAATGGGACTCGGGTAAGGTTAATTATTATTAATAATACATATGTTATTTTGATCAGTTTGTCTGATGATGTGTATCCACAATAAATGTCTTAAACGTACTTCTTTTTCATCTGGTTCATTTCGTGTTGGTCATTCCCTTTCCTGATCATCATGTTCATTATCCCTCCTCTTTGGGACTTTAAATCAGGGCCCTTGCTCTACCTTTTCCTTTGGCTAATCTCCAATTTAACTGCATAATAATGCTGTTCTTGGATGACTACTTATACCTTGATGTTGCGTTATGTCATATTTATTTAAGAATAATAGCGAGAACAAAATAGTTCACCATTACTATTTCAACAAGTCCTCCTATACCTTTGTACAGGAGCCAACCGTTGTTAATCTGTGATGAATCCACACTTTTCCAGTAGCGTATGCGCGAAGGCAGGGTTACGCGTACGCGTTACCCGTCCCGTGTATGAATGGCCAAGTGGACCAAAACGTTTAAGATTATACGTGTAACCTTACACGTGTAAGATGGCATCTTTTGGAATTTGGGACCATAGGGCAGGTATTTTGGATTTTGTAAACTAGCCAAATGACTTTGTCATGTCCACAAACATATATCTGGTTACCCAAATCACTACCATCGGCCCAAGAACGCCCTTCAAATAAGTTTGAATAATTTTCGGCATTTTGGTGGCTATTTTGCAATTTTTGTATAAGTAGCCATGTTGGATTTTGATAAAGTATATAACTGACTGTCTACAAACGTATACATGGATATCCAAATCACTACCATCGACCTGAAAACGCCGTTCAAATAATTTAGAATAATATTCGCCATTTTGGCCGCCATTTAGAATTTTGAAATACAAGGAAGCCATTTAGGATTTCGTAAGCTATATTAATGACTTTGTCATGTTCACAAACATAATAGAGTCTAAAATCACCACCATCGGCCTTAGAATACATTTTTCAAACATAAAGTGAATACTATTTCCCATCCGCGCATGGCTTAGCGGCTGACTAAAACGGCTGTTTTCCTTATTCCAAACGATTGTCTCAGTCGGATTACAATATTGCGTATCGCAAGCAATCCTTTCTGAGCATGCTGATGACGGGATCGCGGGAGGGGTAATTTATAGTGTTATATTTATGGTGTTAAATTAATCTCAGTAATCGTGCAACTGCGATTGAACCTTCCTATAAGAAACAATGTATTGCACTATCCAAAGATTCAATGTAATTGAGGCAAAGATATCACATAATTATAGATTCTTGACATGTTTCAAAAACACATTTCCGCCGTTGAAAAAGAATGTTACTTCTAGTCGCGGATATGGCGGATATGGGTAGTGAAAGCTTCTAAGGTTAATTCCTAGTTCCATGTGTCATGCCAACTGTAATGTGTCCATACCTGACCGCCTTCGGTCAAATCGGTCTTAAATTGGCCTTCCACCGCCTTATAAAAAGACACTCACATTCCTCATATAAATGTACCTGTAACACATGTAGTCTAAATTACGGTGTCTCACTTCATTACAGTTGAAGATGACAAACTAGAGCAATATCGAAATATAGGTCTTTATGAGCTTTATTATTCATTTACATTATAGATGGTCATGTGTTACAACTTGGGGTACCTTTGTGTTACATAGTAAAACAATTAAATGTTTCAAACATTTTACCTACACGTCTCATTTGAAGTGGTTTATCCTCCTGGGTATTTTGAGACCTTTTTCATGGAAATCGGTTAAAAAATGAGAGAGTGCGGGCAAAAACAATCACAAAGTAGGTGGGATAATTCTGAGTAAGTATTAGTCTTTTAAATGACCTTCTGTATTTATTTACTTGGCTTTGATGTCTGGGAGTTCATTAAATATTAGACATTTTTTTACTAGATTCAAATTTTTAATGGGGGTTTTAGATCAAATTTACCATACGAATCCCTCCCCTAATCCTCCTCCCCCTAATCCTCAACCACCCTTGGCACATTTCATGCCAAACGTCATAAGAAAATTATTAAAAATTATTTTAAAACAGGATAAAAACATGAGTAATGTAGAATAAATTAGCCTCAATTTAAGACCTCATTGAATCTTCTAAGTGAAGGAATACTCAAGCGACACTGTTTTGAAGTCCAAGTTGCACATCAAAATGTAACAACACCACCTTTTTGGGTACCCCAGTATATGACACAGGATCAGATATATTATTAAAGACGTCGTCATTGACAATTCAAACAGCAAACTTTACGTCGAAGGTTTGCCATACAAAGTTTACCTGAAAAGCTGAAAATCGTATTTATTTCAACGTTATAGCGCGCTTCAATCCACCGTTACTATGGTAACGTATTTAGCCAGAATGATTATGTGGTTGTTTTTCAGGCCAATATGTCCTATATATGGATCAGTTTCACCTGTTGTAATTGTTCATTTATATCTCCAATAGATCTAACCCGGTCACGCCACGTTTCATAATTAACTCTATTCTCTATATGTGCGTATCAATTCCTTGACCACTCGCATCTGTATACGTTTTACCTGAGGGTGTTGAAGATTGTGGACTTTTAATAAGGGATTTTCGATGTTGATTAGCCATTGCATCCTTTACACCTAGAACTCTACCCAATATTCTCTATTGTTATGCATATTCGTGCTAAAAGTCGATCGATATATGTTGAAATCAACCCAATTTAGAAATGCACTGCCTTTCGCTTTAAAATTAATCATATCGGTGAAATAAAAAACAACAGTTGGACAACTAGTTGGTTACTGACGTGCAATTTTTGTTCATTTTTATGCAGAGGATTTTTAAGATATGTTTCTTTTTGAGGCCAGTCTATTTTAAATGGCGTGTTATCATTTTCACTGATGAAAAATTGTTATATAAAAGTTTTATATTTTGCGTGGTCCTGAGTTTCTTTAGATATTTACACCATCACGTACACACAACGTCAATTATATTTTGTTGGGCCTCCTGGTTATCAAATAACAAACTTATAAACCATGTCACTTTTGGGCAGTAAAATTAACCATTAAAACCGACCATTTTGACAATTATTATGGCACGATATATTGAAGAAGTGGTTCTTAAACTATATAACACTGTATGTTTATTTCAACCAGTCTAATATTCGGAGAACAAAAATAGAATTTCTTTGAAGCGCCTTTTTAGCCAACTTCAAAAACCGCGCGATTGCATGGACAACAATTTAGAGCAGTTGTGAATGACCTGAGTATTGACTGTTATGTTACTTTGAAAAGCAAAAATGTTGACTCCTAAAATCTCATGGGGCAGGTTAGAGCCTTTGAAAATGCATCTACGCACAGTTTCCACTACGATTCACCTGAATACACAGAAATTTCAAAGCACAGCGAGTCTAGTCACTGCGTAGTCTGTTTTTATACTACACAGTTGAGTGCATTGCATCATAAGAGCTGTGTGAGATTTAGTGGACAATAGGCATTTGTGATTTCAAAACCTCAAATGCTCCCTTCATCCATTTTTTTTATATCGAACGAAATTTAACACTACCCCCTAAAAACACCATTTTCATTAGGTCAACAGATATCACAATTCAATGTTTATAGCAAGGTGAATGTGCTAAATCTGTTGACAACGACCTATCCAAGCATATTTTTGAACAACATGTGGATTTTAAAAGTCAAAACCTCAAGTGTTCCTTACAATATTTTTCAAATTGTACGTCATTAAATGAAATAGAACACTTGTCCATATACTAGCTTCATTTCAATGAGCCTTTTTAAAAATTGCAAAGCTTGTGCTAAAAGTTATTTTTTTCACCTGTTTTGCCATACGCTTGTAAATTCAATGAACTATGACTTTGCTAAAGAGCGCTTACAAATTGATATGCAAGCATTTTAGGTTTTTTTCTGAGATTTACCGAATAAATGAAAATTATTGTTTTTCATTTGATTATGAAGTGAAAAAGTATAACTAAAATATTTCTAATTTCAACACCTAATTAAGTGACTGAGTGGGTCTTGTATAACAATAGCCATCGACTGACTAGCGTTCTGAGTGTTTATACCATTTTGATATAAGTTACCTGAATGTATCTATATTAAACGAACAATGATTTAATATAAGCCGTTCACATCGAAATATTAAAGCTTGCAATACGTTAATTTTTATTTTGACTATCTCTGTGTGACGGTTTAAATTATTAAGCCATCAAACTGCAATCATACACTTCTCTTGCTCAAAACAAGATTAACCGAATAAGTGGATAGTGTTTTGTAACAACTGTAAGTAAAACACTGACATTATCGTAACAGGTGTCGGGCTGTATGACAACAACATATTCAATCAAGTCCATTGATGTTGTTGTCTTTAGCCTTAGGATAGTTGATTTTTTGTAAAGTACTACTTTTTTTCTGATTGTCTACATACGGTTCTGTCAGAGGAAAAAACAAGCATCCTTGTTGGGCCCTACGTCAAAGCACGCGACGAAACTTTTCGAGTTTTGTTATGCTTTGTAATATTTTACGTGTCTCCAATATAATACTTGGTACTTTATCATGCACATTGACGTATTCATGTTGTTTAAATAATACGTTATCAATCATGCTGAACATTTGGTATATTTTTGATACAAATACAAATTTGTATTACTATTTCTTACCTTTTGAAAGCAGGGTATGCCATCTAAAGCTTATAGCACCTTTTCCAGCATAGGATCTGATCATAGGATCGTATCAGCAAGGATCAGACTAAGTCTAAGAAATAGCAAGGCTTTGTCAAGAAAGAAACACTACGACTGGAGGGTACTGTGTTCTAACAACAAGTTACAGCAGCAATACACAATCGAGGTACGTAACAGGGGCGAACATGCGACCGAGCGATATGAGAGATTCATAAGCGCCACTGCAGAAGCAACAGAGAAGATCATCCCTGTTAGAAAGAAAATCAGGGAGGCGTGCTTCTCAAGTGATCATAGAGTAACAACAACAAGACAGAAAATCAAGAAGGCTTATGAGACATAATCAAGAATGCACAACCGAAGACAACAGGCTCAGTTATAATCAGGCAAAATCTGAACTAGCAGGAGCCTATAACCAGGCAATAGAGGATGATCTCAACATTAAGCTGAGAGAAGTTGAAATGGCTCATGACAACTGTAAACACATTCAGAGTTGGAGACTGATTAATGATATTACAGGAAGAAAATCGTCAATGAGGGGCCAGCTGAAAGGAGACACTCAGATGGAAAGGGTTAACAACTGGTATCATCATTTCAAAGACCTACTAGGAAGCTCCCCAGATATAGAGGGAGAAGATGATATAATAGAGCTCATCACAGATGATCTCACGATTGAGGCTGGTCATTTTAGCCAGGAAGAAAATACAACGGCAAAGACAGCAATAGCAGAAGGAAAGAGTAGTGGAGAAGACGGCATCCCACCAGAAGTGTTAAAGAGATGTGACATGGATGACCTGGTGATAGGATTTTGCAACGATGCATTGCTGAAAGAAAGAATTCCTGATCAGTGGTCAATTCTTAACATAATCCCAATAGCAAAGTCAGGAGACATAAGTCAAGGAGGTAATTACCGTGGCATCAGCCTATCCTCAATAGTGGCCAACCTTAATAGTTTGATATTCAACAGGATAAGACCCAAAATTGATGGACTTCTGAGAAACAACCAGAATGGCTTCAGAGTGGGAAGAACTACTGTCAGCCACATACTGGCTCTTAGAAGGATAATAGAAGGAGTGAAGGCCAAAAATCTACCAGCCATTATAACATTCATTCACTTCCGAAAAGCCTCGACACTATTCACCAATACTCAGAGCCTATGGGATACCAAAACAAATTGTGGATGCTATTGGAAGGACATACAAGAAACCAGAGCCAAAGTGATCTCCCCTGATGGAGAAACTGAGCTGTTTGACATCGCAGCCGGTGTTCTACAAGGAGATACCCTTGCCCCGTATCTGTTTGTAATAGTGCTTGACTATGCCTTGAGAATGGCTATAGGTGGCAAGGAGGAAGCACTAGGATTCCAGCTAGAAAGGAGAAAGAGTTGGGCCAGAAGTGGTAACAGACCTAGACTTCGCTGATGACATCGCCCTACTGTCAGAAGAAATCAAACAAGCTCCGAAACAAATGGTAGAAGCATCAGTCTGAAGAGTCGGCTTAAAGATGAATGCCAACAAGACAAAGTTCGTGTCCTTTAACCAAGATCAGCAAGTTAACATCAGCACAAATAATGGTACAAAGCTAGATGAGGTGAAAGCCTTCAAATATCTCGGAGCATGGATGGCTAGCACAGAGCATGATGTCAAAACACGCAAGGCGGCCGCTTGGAGAGCATGCAACAGCCTAAGCAAGATCTGGAAGTCAGCTCTGCCAAAGAATTTCAAACTGCGTGTACAACATCCATTGGAGGCAGCACATAAGCAACAATGAGCTGTATGGAGACCTCCCAAGGCTGTCAGAGAAGATCAAAGAAAGGAGAACACGCTTCGCTGGCCACTGCTTTAGGAGCAAGTGTGAACCTGTCGCCAACCTGATAAACTGGGCACCCAAACGTGGAACAAGAAACCCTGGTAGACCACCCCTTACATATGTAGATGTACTCAAGCAAGACATAGGAGTGCAAGCATCTGACTTGGGAACGTCGATGCCGGACAGGAGGGTATGGAGAGCTGTCGTACGTTCGGGAAAACCACCCAAAATAAGCACGTAAGCAATGCCATCTTGATCACCTGTTTTTTCCAAGATCACTTCATCTCCCGCATCTGGTATTCATCTGAATTTAAGATTGATACAGTTTAAAATTATAGAAAAAGTATTGAAATGTGTATATATAGTTACAGTGAAAGTACAGTAGTGACTAATACGCAAATCCACTGTTTTAAGGAAGATTGTCTGAAATTAAGGTACCATTCCGTCAGAAGAATATTCATTTTAAATGTGCATCATAGCAATAAATGTGATGTGATCAAGAAGAAGAAGAAGATGAAGAAGAAGAAGATGAAGAAGAAGAAGAAGAAGAAGAAGAAGAAGAAGAAGAAGAAGAAGAAGAAGAAGAAGAAGAAGAAGAAGAAAAATAAGAAGAAGAAGAAGAAGAAGAAGAAGAACTAGCTGGCCACCCATAGTGGGTAGGAGAACATGAAAACTAATATGAGATACTGTATTAGGATCACATATTAAGTATCATGTGAGAGTATACTCTTGTACTCCAGAAGACAGGATCACATATTAATGTGCGACACTATGGAATATAAAAAGCAGGATATGGGTATGTTAAAATTGAAATGAGGTATGGGGCTGGCTGGGGTGGCTACGGGGCGTTATCTCAAGGACAATATTGTTCAAGGTTGCGCCGCAGGCTTACAAAGAAACAATAGCAATCAAGCTTAAACTTTAAATTAGCACCCGATAGAGGGCAGGGCCTGAAGAATGAGGGAAATTATGGAGTAAATATTTAACGGAATAAACTGCATAATCATATTATTTAGATTTATTCCGTTAAAAATCTTTTTTTAACTTATCAAATTACTAGTTTTTATATTCTATGGTGTCAAATATTTATTCACAACGTTGTAAATACGTATTAAATACGATTAATAACAACAGAGGGCGCTTTTTAATATGTGATCCTGTCTTCTGGAGTACAAGAGTATACTCTCACATGATACTTAATATGTGATCCTAATACAGTATCTCATATTAGTTTTCATGTTCTCCTACCCACTATGGGTGAGCTGGCACTGTTGTGTTTGAGCAAACACGAATATCTATGCCTGTGATTCCCAGCCTACCCCCCCCAACCACACCATGACACACTTAACCCATTCTGATACCCCGTAATGTTAATGTTTAAAGGGCTATCAGTATAGATGAGGTGACCTATGACGTCACATGTTTACACTCAGACCGCCCTCTGTTGTTTCAAAGCAGGCAAAATAACACAGAAGTGTCTATGACAGACCACATAAATCTCTTTAAAACACAAGTTTTAAAAACCTTTGAAGTTTTGTGTGATATTATGTATATAGCTTGATGCATTTATAAACAAGATTGATACCATTTTTTGTATTATTTGCTTTGAAACCAAAGTTAATGGATAAAAATCAACTTCTTCCATGTAAACGATAGTGTTTTGTGCCTGACAGTTTTGATCACAGACCAACAGAGGGCGTATCAAATGTAAACACATGTCACCTCATCTAGACCAACGATGGGCATTGTAACTGCTTTATAATACTGAAAAACCGTATGTTTTAGCGTTTGGGGCCCTGAGGCCCATATTATGTGACAAATATGTTTCATATAATTATACACACAACATTATAATACTGAAGAGCTATTAGTCCATCAAATCAGAGCCCTGTAGCTGCTTTATTTGCTGAGAAACAGCCGGCCCTTTGGTTTTACATTTGGGACTCTGTGGCCCATAACCTTAACCATCTGGGGCCGAAATGGGTAACATGCACATCTGTATGTTTAGGTTCATAAGTGAGCCACACAAGCCCTAGCTTGTGCCCTTGTAGTTTTAGAGCCAGCCTTGTATACCTGTAAATATAGAGTACCCCTGGGACTGGAAGACGAAGAAGAAGACGAAGAAGAAGAAGAAGAAGAAGAAGAAGAAGAAGAAGAAGAAGAAGAAGAAGAAGAAGAAGAAGAAGAAGAAGAAGAAGAAGAAGAAGAAGAAGAAGAAGAAGAAGAAGAAGAAGAAGAAGAAGAAGAAGAAGAAGAAGAAGAAGAAGAAGAAGAAGAAGAAGAAGAAGAAGAAGAAGAAGAAGAAGAAGAAGAAAGAAGAAGAAGAAGAAGAAGAAGAAGAAGAAGAAGAAGAAGAAGAAGAAGAAAGAAGAAGAAGAAGAAGAAGAAGAAGAAGAAGAAGAAGAAGAAAAAAAGAAAAGAAGAAGAAGAAGAAGAAGAAGAAGAAGAAGAAGAAGAAAAGAAAAGAAAAGAAAAGAAAAGAAAAGAAAAAGAAAAGAAAAGAAAAGAAAAAGAAGAAGAAGAAGAAGAAGAAGAAGAAGAAGAAGAAGAAGAAGAAGAAGAAGAAGAAGAAGAAGAAGAAGAAGAAGAAGAAAAAAGAAAAGAAAAAGAAAAGAAAAAGAAAAAAAAAAAAAAAGAAAAGAAAAAAAAAAGAAAAAGCAAAAAAAATAAAAGAAAAGAAAAGAAAAGAAAAAGAAAAGAAAAGAAAAGAAAAGAAAAGAAAAGAAGAAGAAGAAGAAGAAGACGACGTTGGCTGTTAGGATAGTCTACTAGAATGCTGATGGAATAGTTTACTACGATGCTTGATGCTAGCAATGGTTTAAATCAATTACCAGAATGTCGTTTTAGTCATTCCTACCACGGAATCTAAACACTAATAGGTTGTTTTTCCTCAACCGGGATCAGCAATGCATAATGAATTTGTCAAGCACTTCTGAAGATGTAAAGAATCACATACATTATACAGTCGAAAGTCACCTCTATCTATTAGTGCATTTTATCACACCCTTTATGGTAGAACTCCGATATAATATAAGTTTAACACCCAAGTTAAAGGATTACTTGCCCACACAGGTTTTTATTGTCTTGGACAAATTACCCTGAAAACAAGCGAAGGGGTACATGTGGGTTCTTTGACCCCAAAACTAGGAACTGGTCTCTCCTTTTACCGTATTAGAGTCTTAACCGACTATTTAATCAAAAATTGTTTCTATTTAGATAACAGCAATCGAAACGTTATAGTGTTATATCTTACTTCATGTATGCTATATTTATACTAAAATATGATATTTTACTACACGAGCAACGAGTTGATATGTAGCATATATCTTTGAAAACTGGAAGCATTTAATCAGATTCCGTAGTCTTCGCCGTGTCACTCTTTAGCATTTCATGTATAGTGGC
The DNA here is from genome assembly GCF_039555335.1 of Amphiura filiformis. NCBI lineage: Eukaryota > Metazoa > Echinodermata > Ophiuroidea > Amphilepidida > Amphiuridae > Amphiura > Amphiura filiformis. Next base: position 8,862,679 of record NC_092635.1, read on the forward strand.
TTGTCATGTCAATGGTTCGAATCTTGGGGTGACCTATTTTCTTTTTACTTTTAAGTCTTCGACGGCGCTGTGCCGCCTTTTAAACACGCCCCTGAATTCAATGATGGTATTTACCTTTAAAAGTAGTATAGTGGGATTTAAACATGGAGACAAAATATAAGTGTCTGCTTTTTTGCTCTTTAATATCGGAACCTGAAGATTCATGACACACATTTGATTCATTAGAATACACACTATTAAAAGTCTTAAAGCAGGTGTTAGGTATTATCACATACGCTGATTAATGCTCACACGAAGACGCTGAGACAATGGTTTTATGTGATAAACATTCGGTGATTGCATCGCCATACAAGGTAATTATGCTGTCTGGGTTAAAACGTACACTATCATACTTACACTCTATTATTGGTTAAAACTATATACAACAAGTTTGGGGGTAGATATTATTGTGTGCTATCTTGTTGTCAACAAAGTACAATGCAATGATTTATACTACCGAGTCATATCATGATCGAGCGAGTCATCCCTAGCTGTTTATCGAATTGAGCTGAGTCTGCAGTCATTCCCTCATTTCAAATATATAGTTTTGGTTTCTCTATTGTTCAGAAACCAAAAAAACAAGGGATTAAAATGTGGAGATGAACTGGTATGCAATCATAACACTATTGTGCTGGGAGGACACAAGAGGGTATATATAATCAAAAGTATAATGGCCTATAACCATACGTATATAATAGCCTATTGTGCTAACATTTTCATTATCGATATCTATCAACGCGGGCGACTTTTGCCGTAGGTGGCACACTTCCATGACACCATAAAATTACACCCGAGTTCCGAGATTCGTTTGATAAGTTATGCATAGACATCGTTGAGACATAAAGGATGGATATATACGAGACCTAGGCCTACATGTAGAAATCATGTGCATATATTGAGGGGGGGGGGTTTGTTTATTTGTCTGAAATATAAACGATGCATGATGATGTAGATGATTTGATTATGAATTAGATTATTCCCCGGAAAGCACAACCCATACCTCTTACCTATGTTCCCTCCGCCACCTATATATAACCTCCCTCCCCTCCCCCTCCCCACACTCGATATCGACTCTTCCCTATTATTCCACTCCACTCTTGAGCCCCCCTCTCCCCCTCCTTCCCTTCACACTTCCAATGCTCTCTCCCCTCTGTTTCTCTTTCTCCCTTACCCTTACCCCTCCCCCCCCCACACACACACACACATACCCTCTTTCCCTGGCGATCTCTTCTCTCTCTCTCTCTCTCTATTCTCCAATAAATAAATTGAATAAAAGTTAGTTTAAACCAGCTTTCTATGATATTGATCTTCCGTCATGCGACATGCACATAAATAGAGTTGTGTATAATAGTGTTTATATCAATGAAGTCATAATCTGTCAAGTGGCTATTGTAATGTCTGTGGAAATATTTCGATGGTCTATATATTTTCACAGTGAAATCAGCTTAGGCTAATTCGTAGTCTCAAGTCAATGCTTTCAAACTAAATCAATGCTTTCAAATGTAGACTGCTTTGTTCGACTTCTCTGCTCGTGAATATTGCACTGCGAAATTTAAACATTTCTTTTGTATACTTAGATCAGGTAACTCGAAAATGCTGTAATTTTATTCGTCACACCACTTGTAAGAAACTGAAACCAAAACCGACACTACCTGTCACAAATGTTTAGTTTTAAACAAAAGGTAGAAACAATGAGTTCGATATCTTGTGATTCAAGTGGTTAGGCAGGACAATAGGAAACCACGTGACCAAAACCAAAACCAACACTAAAACTCAATATTTGAAATGAGGCATTGCGTCACCCCCATTGGCTAGATGGATGCGAAACATAGAGACAAAGAACAACACAGATATACAACTTACGTACATGAATAAGCTATTTGGATACAGGAAAAGGGTGTATGCCCGGTATATGATAAAGATTCACTATATTCGCTGTGTGGACCTGGTATTTTCCTATACCTGATGTTTCGCTGTGTCAAATGCGAAATAATAAACTTCAAATACTAATTAAGATTCGCTCTGTCGAATATGATTTACATAAGCTCAGAGGTTATTTATATTTGACATACCGGATATTCGACATAGGGACCCGTATCGAAATGTTCACAAAATGGCCACGTCCCTGGTTAAAAACGTTGAAACGGCAGAAAATATCCTCCTTTAAGTCTACCACCGCACCCCTAAACAATTAAGCCTTGCTACGTACCTGTTCCCAAGCCAGTTCATTAAATCAGTGCATATCTATTATATTCAATATTATTATTATCTTAAAGCAGTTTATTATTATCAACCCCAACCTACAACACGTAGTCTATAAAGCAGGCAAGCGATAAAGCTACGGGCTAAATGATTAATTCTTATTTGCATTGTGCTCAGTATCAGTTCCTCAACGTTCCAAAAATACATGGTTCATAATATGACAGAAGCCGAGGTAATACTGTATTTCTGTTTGTTCAGGAAGCTTGGACAAGGAGATGCCCTTTGCTGATAATAACTAGATGAACTCGCAAACTCTCTTTCTCTAACGCTCCCACTCTCTCTCAATCTCCCCTTCGCGCTCTCTCTCTCTCTCTCTCTCTCTCTCTCTCTCTCTCCCCCCCTCTCTCTCTCTCGCTCTCTGACTCTCTCTGACGACTAGTAATCTGTTCTTCAATAAACTTTATAAAGGTATAGATTTACATGCAAAATAAAGCATAAAAAGCTAACAGCGAATGGGTGAACTAAATCGAGATTGGTATCTTTCCATCAGTAAAACATCATACAACTATATTGGTATAATAAACCCTTGGACTTAAAATATATACTGACCTTTCCATGATATCATTAATCATGAAACATTTGTCAAAAATGGTGATACACAAAGACAGATAGAACCAAACCATCCCCGTTGCCTGCACGATAAAGCTTAGATATCCCAGTGCGAATAGGTTCTGCAAACATTCAATTTGCATTTTGTTCCGCACGATGTGTATTGATCTTATCTGGACTTCGCTGAGTAGCTTGAAACAAAATAACTGTGGGCTCTGCAAACAATGATTCACTTCCTCTTTCCACCGCTGGTGGTGTGACGGTGTACCAGGGATAGTTGGATCGCGGATCGGTAACGGCAGATTTGAGACAATGCGCAGGCTTTAACAAACCGTTTCTCTCGTTCGTTGCTTGACTTGGTAAGCATAATATTATAATGCTTATTTAATTGACAATGATTTAAACCTATGATCTCGACACAAAATCGCGGGTTGCGAGCACGTATTTTCACTTTTATTATTTACCAAAATAATATTTCATGTATTGTATAGGCCTATTTCTTTACATATCAAGTCACTGCCCCCTAGTTGTCTTTATTAATTAATGATTTAAACCTATGATCTCAACACAAAATTAAGACGTACCTCAAATTGTCGGTCACAACTTTGACCTTCATCAGGAGACTGGCAACCCAAGTTGGGGATCTTTTGGACACCTGACCCCGTACACTCTGGGTAACTTGTATCGGCTCTCTTTAAGCAGATTATTATTAACAATCCTCGATCTATCCCTGTCGTGGTGAAACCAAACCATTGGGTAAGTATAGCAGCCAATAAAGCTACGGGTTAAATGATTCATTCTTATTCGAATTATTTGTGCTCAATATCAGTTCCAATTATACATGTTTCATTATATGACAAAAGGTAATACTGTATTTCTGATTATTCAGGAAGCTTGGACAAGGAGATGCCTTTAACTAGATGGACTCGCAAACTATCACGAATGGTTTTGTATTCATCAACAGATCTTTCAAAGGTGTAGATTTACGTGCAAAATAAACCACAAAAAGCTAACTGATTGGTCAGATCATATTGGTAGCTTTCCATTAGTATCAATAATTATAAAACTGACCTTTCTATGCCAAGATTTGTCAAAATGTGTGATTTACAAGGTAAATTGAACCAAACATAAAAAATGATCATAAAGCTCTAAAGTATCAGTGCGTAGCTTCTGTAAACAATCAATTTGCATTTCCTCTCGCACGAATATATTTGTTGATCGTATCTGGGCCTCCGAGTGTAGCTTAACCCAAAATGTCCATGTTATTAATCAGAAGGGTATAAAAAAGGTAATTAATGCAAAATATTGATTCACTTTTTATGGTAGTGTAACAGGGAAGATTTTAACGATCGCGAGATGGTAAGTTCGAAAGAGGCAGATTTGAAATAGTATGGAATTTATGCGATCGTTTAATGAAATGGAATATGTATAATGATGATAAGCAACAATATAAGCCAAGTCTGTAAAAGGAAAGCCCAGTCATGTCGTTTAAGATAATCAAGTCGAAAGACTTGTACAAAAATGACATGCTATTACAATTTGGAGCAAAATTGCATGTTTTGGGCCAATTTTCCCTACAATTTTACTTTTGTTGCCAGTTAGAACTGATTAAAGATTAGGATTGAGCAATGTTTCATTTGTAAAAGCAGGATAATTGTTTTCCTCAACGTTCCAAAATACATGGTTCATAATATGACAGAAGCCGAGGTAATATATACTATATTTCTGTTTGTTCAGGAAGCTTGGACCTCAGTGAGTAGTGTAAACCAAAATAGCGTTTCTGAAAATGTATACTTTTATATACTTAATCATCAATATTTTGAAGATACAACAGGGCTGTCAACTTTTTGGAATTGCTTTTTGCGTGAGATTTACTTTTAGGCGTGAGATTATACTACCTTGGCGTGAGACCGTGAGAAAGTGACACAATGCGTGAGACTCACGGCCAATGCGTGAGAGTTGACATCCCTTGATACAATACCAAACAATGTCTAAAATTTTCCACTTTGAGTGATCCTGCGTGCCACCTCAAGACATTATGAAAGCGGGCAAACATTTGGTATACCTCGATAGAGTCATTGTCAGTCCCATAGTTGCCAATAATGTATATGAAATGGTTTGAGCAAGACACCCTAGAAGAGCTCCATTAGATAACAAGCCCCGGTTATAAAAAAAGATATGTGTACAATGTGCTCGAAGTAATTGTCAAATATCAAGGTGGATCTATCAGACTACTATCACTAAAGATACATACTGATCAATACTGCCTCGTATTTAAACGCTCATTATCTATTGCAGCACGAACTCAGTCTATAAGGCGAGTCTTTGAGAAACATGAAATTATGACCACCTTTAAGCAACAACAGACGCGTAGAAATATATTATTATACACGTCCACTCTAAAGACAAGGGCGATCTGACTCTCTGCGATAAGTTCTATATCGGGTAAACGTCAAGAATCTTTGGTACCATACGTAAAAAACCCTCAAAACGTAAGCTGAAAATCTTATAAGAAAGCATTCACTAGATTGCAAAAACATGGGAGGATAAGAAATATAAGACGCAGAGTGATCGGAGTCACAGATCAAAGAAAGATAAAAGAGAGAGCAAACACATAAAAAGAAGCTTTCTGATATTAAAGAAAGAGGGTATGTGACTGAAACAATTTATTTTAAACAACCTTATATTGACCATAGAAACGAATTAATGCTGCCATCTCTCAACACGCGATATTCATAATTCCCGGGTGCCCAAATTGTTGAGTGCGATGAGGTCCCAGTAATACAATGAAGGCTGACAACAATTGATTAGAAATGACCATGACGTCATTGCACTAGATAATTTCTGCGCCCGGGTATTATGAATATAATAATAATAATAATAATAATAATAATAATAATAATAATAATAATAATAATAATAATAATAATAATAATAATAATAATAATAATGATAATAATAATAATAATAATAATAATAATAATAATAAAAACATCATATATATAGCACATTGTGATTCCGCAATGCGCTTAACAATAAAAGAAAAAAAATATCATAATCAAAAAATAATGTAACATCGAGTGAAAGCGATGACGTCCCAGTAATACAATGAAGGCTGACAACAATTGATTAGAAATAACCATGACGTCATTGCACTAGATAATTTCTGCGCCCGGGTATTATGAATATAATAATAATAATAATAATACTAATAATAATACTAATAATAATTGCTAATAATAATAAGAAGAAGAATAAGAAGAAGAATAATAACACTAATAATAATAATAATAATAATGATAATAATAATAATAATAATAATAATAATAATAATAATAATAATAATAATAATAATAATAATAATAATAATAATAACACTAATAATAATAATAATAATAATTGTTAATAATAAGAATAATAATAATAAGAATAAGAATAAGAATAAGAATAAGAATAAGAATAAGAATAAGAATAAGAATAAAAATAATAACACTAATAATAATAATAATAATAATAATAATAATAATAATAATAATAATAATAATAATAATAATAAAAACATCATATATATAGCACATTGTGATTCCTCAATGCGCTTAACAATAAAAGAAAAAAAATATCATAATCAAAAAATAATGTAACATCGAAATACAATGAATTCGGTATAAAAATACACATACACACGCATTTGCTGTTTATGCCGGATGAAAAACATTGGGGTTGATACACCGCCTTCGAAGTACTAGGGTTTTGTACGAGGGTGGGTCAGTGTGTAAGAGAGTTGACCCTTGACCCTATATATTGAATAGTTGGATGGAATTTCTTTATGATACCATATAGAGTGAAAGACAAAGGTACAGTGTTTATGCGACAATAGAGAAATGCCATGAAAATGATACATATAATGTGGTTACAAGTCAGCTCTCATTAATTTCTGACCACCCCTCGTAGTAATAAATCCTCACATATCAATGTGTAAGCGCTCTTTTTTAAAAGTCATAGTTCATTGAATTTACAACCGTATGACAAACAACGAAAATAGTAACTTTTTGCACGAGATTTGCAATTTAAAGAGAATTAACCATTGCTCATTCTAGTGACTCTAGTATATGGACAATACAAGTGTGCTTTTTTATTTAATGACATAAAATTTGAAAAATATTGAAAAGAACTCTTGAGGTTTTGACTTTTAAAACCTACATTTTGGTCCAAAAATTTGCTTGGATAGGTAGTTTTCAACAGATTTTCCATATTCGCCTTGCTATAACATTGAATTGTGTTATCTGATGATCTAGTGACTAAAAGTGGTTTTACGGGGAAGTGTTAGCTTTCGTTTGATATAAAAAAAAATTATGATTGGATGAAGGGAACACTTGAGGTTTCGACAAAACCAATAAAAGAGGCCCATTTTTTAGCTAGAAGCTTCACAGCTCCTACATTGTTATGCACTCAACCGTGTAGTGTAATCAAAGACTGTGGTGGAGATATTCGCTGCTTGTTGTTCTCTGCTTGGAAGCTCTCGGGACGAAGATGTGTGCTCAGGTGTATCGAGATGGAAACAGTGCGCATAATGTTTTTTTAGAGAATCGTTTTTGTATAGAAACCTTTCCATATGTGCTTATGCAGTAGTTAATGTATCATAGATACCAAACCCCGGGACACATAATGCTGAAGAATAACATTTGAACTTGACAAAGTATTCGAATTAAATATATTAAGAGCTTACTTACCCTAGCTCGATTTACCAACATTTTGCTATTAATATTTTTGTCAATTCGTCACCCCCCCCCCCAGAATTTTTCCTGGTACGCCGTTGTAATTCATCTACATGATTCATCATACTTTTTTTTAACTTGATGTCATGGCCCTTTTCAATATGAAGAGTTTGTTTGTTCTGAGAAATAAAGGTTTTTCAAAACAAGGATGTTTATTTTAAGATTTGTTATGAAAGATTCTAAGCTTAAAAAACAGTTTGGTTTCATAATTTTATTTTCAAACAGTTTGGTTTCATAATCTTATTTTCAATGTATTTTCTGTATTTATTTTTAAAAACAATTGGATTTAAGGCGAAATTGAAGATGGAAAGGTTATTTTTCCAAATACTTCAATGGACTTCATATTTTGTGGAACGATATATCTTAATAAAAAACAAATAATTCTTATGAAAAAGTACAACAACAATTGGCTTTTTATAAAGGAGAGAGCCTGAGTGCAGTCTTTTAACGTATCAGTCAGTATAGCGACAACATGTGGTAGGTAGATCTTTAACATTCATGTCCATCTAATCTTACTCTGAGCAGGTGCGTTTAAAGTCGTCAATATTTTGGGAAAATATGATATGATTAATTAAATCACAATTGGCTCCAATTTAATCCAAAATAGATCAAATTAATTTGATCACAGAAAAAGGGGGTTTCCCTATTGGTTAAGTATATACATTGTCTTACATGCAATCCCAGCAAACACAAAACGTTTTCGACATCATTCGCAAAAGGTTAGAAAAGGCTGCGATAAAACGTTTAAATTTCGGGTTATATAAAGGGTATATAAAGGGTATAAAACCTTTTCATAACATTCTAAAACATTTGTTGATAACCTGCTGCAAATATTCTAACATGATGTTATTTGTGTTGACAAAATATTTGGCCAACAATGTTTGCAAAAAATATGTTACAATAACATTTTGAAAACATTAAAAATATATTGTGTAGTGTGTTTTCATACAAAACGTTTTAAATCGTTTCCACGACCTTTATATAACCCGACATTTAATTTAATCAAAACGTTTTTTTACTGGGGATGTTAAATATCATCCCGTTTATGCATCCATGTAAAAACATGGGAACAGTTTCAGCATAAATGTGAATATTTGGCACAATTAGCAACCCAATACGTTGGTACGCGAAAATTGCATTATGATCTCCCATCATTGTAAACAGCGAAACATGCGATTTCTTCGTAAATACGTCGATATCATGGATATGGAACGGCACATTTCAGGATAGTAATGAGAAAAATCAGTTATATGATACCACAATTTCACCAACAATGAGGCAGTTACACCCCTCCCCAATTTTCAATTATAAAAGTCATATGCCGTAATAATTTAGTTATATGTATAGTATGGGTTTCTTCTATCCAGTGACACCAAAATAAGTCATATATGTACCAGCATTACCCACATAATGTCGCTATGACGTCATAATGTGAACGCCCCATTCAAATTTGGATATTCTGGCTATGTACAAACGTATAGGCAAAATTGATTTTCGGCTAAAAATGCAACGAACATTTTCACGAAATTCTCCTTAATATCAAAAGAAATCACTATATCAAACTAACAAACAAGTAAGAAGTCAATATCTCTTGAAATAATTCTACAAGACGGAAATGAAAATCATGGATTTTACTGTAGAAACAAACAACTATGGTCATCTTTGATGGTCGGTCCTACCCACAGTTAAAAATGTTATCAGTAAAATCAGCGCGCAGGATGGTTAATTTTTTCAAACCTGATTTTTTTTGCATATTTGTAATGTTTACAAATGTCTCAACTTCCACCTAAATGAAATCGGCCAAATTTGTTGTCTTTGTAGTGTAGGTCAACAGAGCAAAGTTCGACATATTATCATAATTTAAAAATTATGACAATATGTCCTCCCATAGAACTGCGTGTTAAATGGGCAAAATAACCAGCGGGGTTTCTTTCACTGTACCTTGTTTTTTCAACCTAAAATGGACAGCAACCTTCCACGTCAGTTATTACTAATATTATTTCAACATTTTGAATAAAAGAATATCAAAATCAAAATTTGACGGAAATCGTACATTAAGGCTTTAACTGTTTTTAAGTTGCATTTAGCTGTACTAAAGTTGTTTGTATTACTCCAACTCTGACGCGTTTAGTATTTTGCCTAATGAGGTAGCGGCGCTTTCCCCAACCCACCAAAAAGCGCTCAGTACCTCAGTTTTAGATAGTATGATTGCAGACAAGTTCTGCTGAGTCCTCTTTTTAACCATAGAACTGCGAAGGAGAGGGGAGGGGTACAACCCCTAAAGGGCTTTTTATCCGAAAACGAACGCGGTTACCAGTCCTGTACAATGATTTTATAAAGTCGATAATATATTATCGACTTACATTACATGGGCGCAGCCATTTGCAGTTGGCGCCAGGATGTCTGGCATGTGGCTTGAAGCTCTACGGGTGGTCATCCTGTTTTCAATGGCAAGATAGGAACTGTGGCCATTTTTCTGCTTAGAAAATTGTATTTTGTGCTAATTTAAAACAATATTACAGAAAAGTCTCTCGATAACGTTTTAAATCTCTCGACAAAGATTTTACAAATATTGTTTTGTGCATTGTATGTGAAATTTAGAATCGCCCAATGCTCAGAATTTTTACCGTAAGCGGTTTATCAAAAAGTCATGATTCATTTTCAAATTTCTCCTATTCATTTGTGTGTGCAGCTGAAAATCATCCAGCCATCTGACAATGGGTGGTCTGCTAATGGCTGCCTCCATGAGCTCTACTCGTTAATATATTATCGACTATATAAAATCATTGTACAGGACTGGTTACGCCCAAACAATCCAATCTAAGATACACCCTTTGCGCTCATTTTAGTGATACATTTATTACCTCAATACCTTAGCACCTTACTGGTAGGACCGGCTATCAAAAATTACCATAGAGGGAAGGTGGGTGGGGTGGAGGGGGGAGGGCCACCATTGGTTTCGACCGTAAAATCAATGATTTTCATTTCGCTCTTGTAAAATTATTCCTAGAGCTACTGATTTTTTACTTGTTAGTTACGTTGAAAAAGTCATTTTCTTTTATATTTAGGAGACATTTTGGTGAAAATCAAATTTTTGTAGAATGTTTAGCCGAAAATCAATTTTACCTATACTTTTGTCCACCCCCGCCAACCCCCCGCGTGTTATGGTTCAGTAATTTTAAGGTTAATCCCCTGGTTTTTAGTTTTTGAACAAAATAGAAACTAAAACTTATAACTTGAAACGATTGAATCTACATAACATAAAAAAAATATTATCGATTTTACGTCATCAAACATTGTTAGAACTTAACTTTACTGGAAATATAATGGGAATAGATTAAATAATGAAGGCAAATTTATATCGAAAATTCTACATTGAATACTTGGAGTCTGTAACGGACCTTATGGGAAAATCAGCCGAGCAAGACGCTGATTGTCAAGAATCCCTTGGTGTAGAAAGAGGAAGCTATTGATTAGAATCATTGTCGTAATGGCTTGGTATTATAGGGAAGTCAATTACTTCTGAGTTTAATATACTGCTGGGACTTTGGGAGGCACTTTATTGAGTTCATTTCGACGACGTTGCCCGTCATCAGTGTGATGTTCACGATAATTGGTCATTATCGGCCAATGACATTTTCGTCATAAATCTTATCCCTCTAATGTCATTAAATTTGACGTAATTATAATTACATAAAATAATAATTCATAATGCATTATGAGGGTTACCTGTAACGTAAATGCCCTATTCATGACAACTATGTATTTTGCTATTTCTTTTTTTTTAATATTGAAAGTTGCAGTTTTTTAAAGAATTCAAACCAATAATATACTTATCTGATCAGCTTGTAAGTGGCGGCGGGCCTTATAACATCGCGGATTAGTATCAATATATTTTATTTTGAGAATTGTCTTGTGACATCTCGCCAGACATGCCAGAAGCATAATGAATTATTATTTCAGACCTATACTTTATTTACTTTCTTTAACATGCAAAAAACGTAGACCAGATAAGTCAACTATGTCATTTTTTACATGGGAATACATTTCAGCGTAGTGGTAAAAGCCTAACAATCCTCGCCGATTACGAGCTGATCAAACTATAATAAGGAAACTCTATTAAAATACGCCAGCTATACCGCTGCCACACAGCTATTCAGTTAACGCGGCTGTGTACTCAAGACGTTGTTTCTTTCGCAAAATTGAACTTTTTTGATATTTGTTACTTTGTTATGTTTTTTATAAATACAAGGAAAGAAAATCCAGATTTATAAACTCCAACTGCGCTATTTTATGGATTTTATTTCACTATTTCATTCGTGTTTGCAATTTTAAAAGAGAGAAAATCTTTGTTGTATCAGCGGGGTGACACGCGCGCAACAACGCATCGCGCTGCGTATCGCGCAATTTGTTAACGCACAGATACGCTACGCATACGCGACGCTTATATGCATGCGTGGCGCATCCTTTGGAAACACTAATTTCAAGTGGTCAAATGGCTCCGTTTTAGCTGATAAAATGTGGGTTTTTTCAAGTTCTTTTCCTCGATTTGAATATCAAGTTTTGAATGGATTTCGCTCAAACTTCTCAACGGGCTGTGGATTTACCCGATGTTCACATAATATAAGGTAGAAAAACGAAAACTGCCGCATTCTCCTGTGAGATTCGATGAAAGGGCAAAATGTGACCACTTTAAACTTTAACGGCCATTATTTCAATGTTCATTTTCTCGGTAAAATGACGATTTAGGTACACGATAACTCAATAAATACAGCATCTATAGGTAAGCAAATATGATCATCGTAAAAAGCATGATCGACTCAAGAAACGGTTTTCTCATTTTTTTATATTTTGGTCTATTTCCGATTTTAGACATCATTTTGTGCAAATAGGCGTTTGTGAATTTTAAAAAGTTCAATTTGATGCCTTATATGGTCAATATCTCAAAAACTAAGGCCAATATCCCAAAAAGAAAAAAACCGTTTTTGGAATGGAGCCTCAAGATTGAGCTAAAAACAAAATAAAATATTTTGGAAAGAGTGTTTTTTTCTGTTGATGCAGTATCAATATATTGCCAAAAACTCACTTTTTTGTGATTTTCTTCATAATTGTTGTTTTTATCCCAAATCTGTATTTATATTATGATTTATTGATGTCTTGCCTTTATAAAAATGTATACTTTTATATGTCTTGCGCCAATAATTACAAAGTTATTGCACTTTTACTACATGCATGTCTGAGAGTACACAGCCACCTTAAAACTGCATCTTCGGTAATATTGTTGGTCGTGCTATTCTTTATAAAGAGGCAAATATCATTGTCTGCCAAATAAGTGTCAGCTGGTTCGAATATAATTATAAAAACAAATTAAATCATATAATGACAAATAATGAGATGGCGTTTTCATTGGCTCCAGAGTAATTGTAAATGTTTATTATCAATGCTTTTTAAACATACTATTGAATAAGAAACAAGACAAATGAAATAGCAAAACAAGTTTACAGTTTATATAAACTGAGCTCAAAAAGAAACCTATAATTTTTCACAAGGTCATATCTTAAAATCCTGTCCATCAAAATGAACCAAAATTACACACATGTTTTCTTCCATGCTATACTCTAAACGCATGTCAGTAACCAAGCAGTTATTCAACTGATACAACAGCTTCCTGGACCACTTTCACATCTCAACATTTGGCATCCAGCACAAAAAATCTATAATTATGCATACAAGATCCTGGCATAGATAATGAAACGGTGCTGCTTTTTTCTTTTCACACACTTTCTTCAAGAAACAGGTCTTGTTCCACACTATTCCACTTACTCTTTGGAAATTATCACATGTGCAAGGATCATGTACTTATTCTCACAGATTTCTTTTGCTGGGTGCCAATTATTAGACTATAAATGTGGTCCAGGAAGCTGTTCCATGTCAGTGCTTTTTTGCTGTTGTGTCAGTTGGACAACTGCTTAGTTACTGACATGTGTTTTGAGTAGAGTATTAAAGCAATCCTGTGTGTAATTTAGGTTCATTTTGATTGACAGGATTTTAAGATATGACCTTGTGATTCACAAGTTGTGAAAAATTATAAGTTTCTTTTTTAGTTTAGTCAGAGAATCCAACCGCTATGGGACTTGAGAACAAATGAGACACGCCAAATTGCATTCTGAATACGAGGAAGGTCCTTCTGATTTCAAATAATTTTATTTCTTGAAATTCGCGATAAAATAACACAGATGCCATGGCAAATTATTAACCATGGAAGTACGAAATGGAGAGGGGCTGGGGTTTATATACCCCTAAGGTTTGTCATCTGTTATAAAAAATGTGCGTCTTTAAGCTAATCATAGATCCGTTATTTGCGCTTATCTTAGTGATAAAATATTTTTACCCCAGGACCATACCCGCGGGTAAGACAGACCATCAAAAATGAGGCCTGCCATAGGTTTGTTCAGTAAAATACATGATTTTCATTTCGCTAATGACAAATTATTTCAAGAGGTATTGACTTTTTACTTGATAGTTAGTTTGACATAAAATTAAAAGGGGTGGCTATTTGGCTAGTTAAATCCAAAATCAACAGAGGGCGCTACATTTTAGCAAGTTAAAATCATCAGTGTCAGGCTAGTTAAATTAAGGTTGATCAGGCTAGTTATTTTTTCAAGGTCAAGCTAATTAAAATCATCAGTATCAGGCTAGTTGAATTAAGGTTGATCAGGGTAGTTATTTTTTTCAAGGCTAGTTAAATTTAGGTTGCTGAGGCTAGTTATTTTTTTCAAGGTCAAGCCAGGTAAAATCATCAGTGTCAGGTTAGTTAATGAATTTAAAATAGGTTTGGAAGTTCAACATTTTAGTTGCAGCTGTTGTAGTAGTAGATTTCATTTTGTTGCCCCTATGTAATTAGTACTGAGTTGAATATGGTGTTCCAACAAATTGGATCGACTGAACAGGAGGAATGCTGTTGAAGCCAAACCCTTAACTTTTTTCAACACATAAACCTTTTGGCTCCAAACACAGCTTGGTGAAACTATAGACGGAAAAGTAGTCAAAATCATATTTTCATGGAACCTTTTGAGAATATAATGAATTATTTCAGATTAATTATATTATTATTATTATTATTATTATTATTATTATTATTATTATTATTATTATTATTATTATTATTATTATTATCATTATTATTATTATTATTATTATTATTATTATTATTTTTACTACGGAGGGGACGGGAAATTCATAAAGAACCTAAATAAGCCGATTTACCCCTTGATTGAATCATACCATGCAAATCTATGAACCACTGTTTAATAATAAACATGAATTGTCCATACATATAAGGGGGCTATTATTTTCTTCGGGAGGGGTCATAAACTCAAATTAAGGGGGGTGAATTGAAAAACTAACTGAGATTGGTCTATTTTTCAAATTTTTCCCAAATTTGCGCCAAATGGTATGATGTAGCTGATCACCAATATCTGATGCCAAAATAGAAAATATTTTAGAACTTAAATTAGTCACACTGTAGCATGTCAAATGCTTGTAACTTAAAGTCAAATTGGATTCAATGGGGGTGTCATAATGTGCCGGATTAGATAAGAAAAAAGATTACCTCCATATGGTTCAGTTTTGAAATTGTGATTATTTTTCCAAGTGTAAGGATACTTTTTAGAGCAGTATACATACATTTTTTGACAGTACATCAGAGTGTCGATACAATCTTTCTACATGTCTACCCCTAGTTGAGATCAGACAAACATCTTTAAAATGATATTCAAAATAGGCCTATGCAAGTTCATTCCATGATATCTAACTTAATGCTTTTAAGTTTTTACATTAAGTGTAGTTGACATGTAGCAAGGCACCCTTAGGGACATAATCGATGGAAGCTGGCAATCTAGACCGGTTAAATCACATACGTTAAATGTAATAATCGACTTGTTTCAAATCGTCTGGGATTGGCATTTACTATTCAGGTAGCTTTCTTGCGAATAATAAAGTAGGCCTATAGATTAATACGATACCGTTGCATTACATTAAACGATGTAGCCTATATATGTGTGGATATAATATACGTGTGTGCACAATTGATAGATTTTCACGTCTGATCTGATCTTTTTAGTCACCATACTCCCTCTGTTTGTTGGCTTCCCAAGTGTACTACTTACTTTGCATTGCGGTTAACATGGATGAGATTGTCTGATTTCTGGCCTACTAAAATTGGCCATGATGTAATGCATCTTTAAATGGATCTGGCTTGTGATTAGTCACCCAGATCTCGTTTTGGTTTAAATCCTCCGGGCACGAGCCATTACCATTGATAACTACATCGTACACACCCCTGTGGCGCTTTGTGTAGGCCTACTAGGTGTATGAGCGCGTCTTGTACGTCCAGGCTTTGTGCCTGCGGTTAAATTGTAAATTGGATTGATAAACAAGTATGATTGACAGTCTGTGTTCCCGGTGTGTGTTAGGGACTAAGTCTCCGGGCAAAGTCCGGCTCAACATGCAAAGTACATTTCGAGATTGATAAACTGGCTGAAATCTAAAATCAGAATTGTTCAGTTTTGAAGTGTCATTATAATAAATATATTACATTCAATAATATTATAAGCCTTTACCAGTGTTAGAAATATGCCTAAAAACGTTAGAGGCCAGCCGGGCCTGTAACTAAAAAGTTACCGGCCAGCCGGGCCTGCAACTACACTGCTAGTCAGAAAAGTTACCGGCCAAGTCAAAAAGTTACAGGCCAATGGCCGGCTGACCGTCCCTATTTCGAACGCTGGCCTTTACTGTTACTCCCACTAATATAATTATATAAACTTGTTCGTAACCATTTAATAGCATTTTGATGTAATACATATCATAATAGTATAATTTCGCAACTGTATGCGTTCATCATGATTAATAACATATATTTCATAACATAGTCTAGGAATACAATTACTTCACTGAAATTTCAGTAACTCAAGACAAGAGGTTCATTATATATGTTAAGATATCAGGTACATTCTAGCGGTACCTCTTTTCTTATCATAAATAACGTACCGCATGTCTTGAGTCACTGAAATTCCAGTGTAGTAACTGGATTCCTTGCCCATATAATATACATCAATTTTTAATTATTTTTTTTGAGAAAAATGCAAAAACAGTCACAAATTTATCAAGGGGTGTAGTACCACCTTAAATACCTACAATTATGAAAACGAGCAATTGTCAACAAACGAGAAAAGAAAAAAAAAACGAAAAAAAAAATATCATGCAAAATTGAATAACAAACTCTGAAGCTACGATTTGGTCTTAAAAAACTATATTCCGCATGAAATGACAACAATGGTAGTCGATCATAGTATATTGTTTATGATTAGAAAGTATTCGGACTTGTAATGCCTCAAAAGTATTACTTTCCCATTATTTTAATGTAGTCGATTCAATACCTAATGCGTAATAGGTTATTATACCACTAATAGGCGAGTGACTATTTGTTTGTATGGCATCTGAAAAGACCGCTTTAAGATCGCTGAAATTGACCAAGTAATATAGCGAAAAGGTACTTTTTAGGGTTTGATGCTTCAAAATGGTATATTTTCTCTCATTATATGACATTTTTGTTGTAATAATACCAAAATTCATACGCACGGCGTCGGTTTTCACCCTACCATATTCTAACCTTCAGTTTCGAGGGCGAACTGCCATTTTACGGTTTTTACGGTTCAATGCGTTAAAACAAGATAAGTCTCAGGTCAACCTATTTTGAGTTAGATGTCATTTGGCATCTAAATCATATAGTTTCACCTGATATTAGTGGCACGTAACTGTGAGAGTTCTGAATATGAGAAAATTCCACCCGAAATTAGCCATTTTCTCATTGAAACCCGTGTAATACATAATTAGTGGTATTGAACCTATAATGTCACATGCGTTCTTTGAGAGTACAAACTTTTTGCTTAACAAATGATGGTCTACTACCTCTGCTGCTTGCTCTCTAACAGGAGCTGTTACTAAAGTGATGTTTTGGATATACTATTTCCCTGAGACCTTTTGTTTGTAACCAAGTTTGTGACCATACACTCTAAAAATATTTTACTCAGTGTGGGGAGTAAAGCGTGTTGAGTAATAAGTTGAGCTAAGTAATTAGGAATTTTGTCAATAAACGATCAAAGAAACAAATTATCATGCAAAATTGAATAACAAAATCTGTCTTAATTTTGTCTTAAAAACCTACATATTCCGCAAATGAAAGGAAAACACTGGTCGCCGATGGTAGTACTTTGTTTATCATTAGAACGTATTCGAACGTTTATTATTCATTTCCCATTATTTTAATGTCGCCGACTCTCGTGCCTAACATACCTAATGCGTACTAATGTCACACGCGTTCTTTGAGAATACAAACTTTTTGTTTAACATTATTGATGGTCTACTAACTCTGCTGCTTGCTCTCTAACGGGAGCTGTTACTAAAGTAATGTTTTGGGTATAATATTTCTCTGAGACCTATTGTTTGTAATCAGGTTACCGTATTGAGCCTCAATGATGATTGATGACTGATTGTTTCTCTATCAATATTATTAAGGCATAATGTTATGATTGCTGGAGAGTTCCTTTAAAAAGTAGCTTCCCTGAGAAGTACCTACCTTTGATGTCACTTGTCACATATCATCACCAACGACAATTGCCGGAGACAATTTTTCGTAATTTTGAGAACAAGAACAAAATGTGATTCACGCATGCATCAGTTACGTAATCACCTTATATTCTTTTTAATTTGTCTCATTATCATTTGTTCTTGTGCAACGATTGATTATATTTAAATCCATGCTTAAACCATTTTTTGTACCTATTCTCAAGATTTTAAAAAATGACTTAGGCAATTATCGTAGCAGGTTGACGATTAAATAGCCACATCACATGCATGTTTTACTCTGAAATAAGGTCATACTGGGAATCGTGTCCTACGGAAACACGATCTCTTCAATCTTGGCTCCTTTGGGGTATGTTAGTATGACGAGTCATAGGTTAACGGATCCTATATTTATATCGATATCTTATCCCGCGTATTCTCCTCTGATTAGCTTAGCTATAACAAGTATCATGTTAAAATATCATGTTTTATGTTGTTTGAACAAACGGCTGACACGGGTTATTCTATTATAATGATATAAATGTTATGATTTTCTGTGTTATTTTGTTTGCTTAAATTACCCTGCATCGTAATCGTAGTATTGGTAATGTTGATGTCTATTATGTATGTGAAGTGATGATAATTTTATTTATTATTTCGGGCGATTCTTTTTTATTTTGGTTAAGGTGGTATTCGCATTCAGTTGAAGAATTGCTCTTGCATACTATTGAAACACGGCATATTAACCTTGCATTGCACTGCGCACACCATTACACCACTTCCCTCTTCCCTGCCAAAGTTGTTCGTCTTGGCAGTTTTAAAATACATGGTTCGTGCAATAGTCAATGTGCTCTAAAAGATCAACATACGCTCGGCTAACATTTCTCCCACCCATAAAAGATGCGTATCATAACATTATCAAAATATAGCTTTCCACAATAAAATTAGGGCAGAAATATTTGCTTAGTACATTTAAACACAATAATACTATTATACTTGCAGAGATTCTTAAGTAGCGTAACCTAGATTGACGACCAAGATATTACGTAGGTAAAGAAACACCTCAATAAACCATGCATAGCTACCTTGTGTAAAATTAACATATCTTGCGCTCAAATAATCTCCTAGAAACTTGTTCTTGATTTTGCATTATGTTTAACAATTAAAAAGTTTTTTATTTGACAAAATGGCAGCTTTTATTTCAATATGTATCTTCGTTTAATATCTAGATAACTCAGCCCTCAATTATTGCTTACGAGCTCCAGACGCTCGTTAAACTAATGTGGTGTGAAGAGACAAAACACGATTATTATGTTTGGAGAAATTGTACCTATTTCAATATTTTTTGCAAGGACTTGTTAAAGTCCACATATTTCGTAGTTGTATTTTTGTATTGTTTGTTTAATATAATTTACGAAAACTGTTAAGTGGTTTAAATTCATGTGGAATTTGTGGTTGTCTGATGACAAAAAAGATGGCAATAAAGATGATTTAATATCAGATTTTGTTGTACAAATTTTATCCACGTTTTAGACGTTTCATCTTCCGTGCGGAAGATTTCATCAGTAATGCGCCGATACAACCGCTGCATCACCTCTGATCCTCCTCCTACTATATGGTAGTCATGCTATATACCCTGATAATGATGAAAGTAGGAGGAGCAGAGGTGATGCAGCGGCTGTATCGGCGCATTACTGATGAAATCTTCCGCACGGAAGATGAAACGTCTAAAACGTGAGTACAATTTTGGAATTGTACAACAAAATCTGATATTAAATTTAACTATGTCAGTCCTGATGAACTTATTCAAAAAATAAAGAATATTGTTTTCAAAAATGCTACATACATGTAGAATTGTGTATGGTAAATGCCCTACTATAATAAATAGATCCTAGAAGTACACAATAGTCCATCTTTGCCATTGAGTAAACAACATCAATTATCATGACTTCACCCAGTCATCATCTTCTTGTAAATCATATGAACAGTAAACAATCGGAATACTTTTGTTAAACTTTATACAGTACAGTTAAATAAATTATCTGCAAACAAGGATCACTTTCGTGGTTGTCCCTCAGAATCTCATATTTAAAAATAAAGGAGAAAAAATAGGAAAAAGCGCCTCTTCTCTTTCCCTGAGCACACTGTTGGAAAATCAAGACATGAACTTTATGCACCCCTAGTATAATGCTTTTGTTGAATGCATTTGAGAAGTCCGCCATATTTACGGGATGATACGTCATATGCACAGCCTATAATGTTTCGCCATATACTCAAAAATATGTAACAACAATTTGAAATGTCGTTCCGTGGTATATGAGGGCAAATTGTTGCGTCAATAATTGAACCTGGAGCTACCACCTGTTCAGCACCATGTCCATTACATTATTTATCTTACCTTCAGTGTTGTGGAATTATTTGTTATGAACCGTAGACTTATGGTAGAATTGGGCGGGACTCTCACATTTTGAAAACAAATTCAAAAGTCACGCTTCACTTCCTAACTCTCTGTTCTTAGGTCTTGGCATTTTGAAGAAATATGAGGCAAAATGCAAGGAATCTGACATGTTTACTATGAACTTTTGCCTAGAAATATTTATCACAGGTGCAATATTTATCACAGGTGCAATATTTATGGTGGAAATTAAAGAGGGTAGTCTTTAGACTAACATTTAAGCATGCTCAATGTTGTAAGCAGATAGGAAATTCTTTAAATAGGCTTGTACACGTATCAATGCATTTTAGCCCACGCACTTTGTTGGAGGAAGGTATTTTGAGCAGCCGTTTGCAGAGTTATTAACATAACCTTGAAATAAGAATTATGTTAGAAATTTTCGACTCCAGAATGCCAGAGAGTCATGTTCGAATCTCGTCAATACAGAAAATTCTACCTGATTTCACAGCCTCGCAGACTACTATTTCTCACATGTTATTTTGTCACTCTAAATTGAACACAAAGTTCCATTTTTTAGACGAAAAGACTTGTAGAGATACCATCCTACATGTCCATATTCGATTTATGGTAATACAATACACCAATTTTGACATTTATGGACGCCATCCATATTTTATACATTTTCAACAGTAACGAGTTTTACGGAAATTATTTGACAGGTTAACTAACAAATACCCTGGTTCTCAGGCGAGCTAAGAGCGCTAAGTTAATATAAAAGTTGTATTTACGATTCTTCTAAACATGTCTAAAGATTAGGCAACAGGCTAAAATATATTCCTTTTGAGACATTTTAAGTTGTGTAACAAAGTTTGTGCCGAGTAATTAAGACAGAATAGGGTATTTTTTCGCACGGAATTTTGACGGTTAATTTAGATAACAAATTAAGGAACTGCGTGAGTGTGACTGCAGTATGATTTTTAAAAAGGACTAGCCTGTGTTTAGGGAGAAGTATAGAGCTCCGCCAATCATTAAACTTGGTCATTTTCTGTGTGGTCTGCCTGATAAATCTTAATGATCTCTTCCCGCAAAATGTATGGCTGCTAAAGGACATGTCTTGAGCTTTCCAAATGTTCTTGTTTATTTATCTTTTCGCATGGTGTCAAACCCATCATTTCTGCAATCATATTATTAACCTGGCATTGTTATCGATCAGCTGTTTCTTAAGTGTATTTTATGTTTTCTTATAGTGGTGTGCGCCCTTAATGTTTACAAGTTATGCAAGTTCAGCAAAGTCATGAACTTTGGTCACTAATATTATTCTGTTGTTGTAGTGTAAGACCCTATATATAAAATGTGCATGCTTCATAATATGACTTATAATATTTGCCAACATATTCTAAAAATATTTACATCATGATGCCAGGTATTTGCAGCAATAAAAACATCAATAAACATAGAGGTCAGAGATTAAGTGCTGATATTGTCACCACACATGTGATGAGGAGATGGACATTGGAGCTGGCAAAATGTATGCGTGCCCCTGTTAACCATGTTGCAGAAAATCACATAATTTTACGCTTTTGGTGAAGTAAGAGGACCGTGTTATACACTAATCAGTGTCCAACATGACAAGGAATCTCCATGGAGCTGAATTGTAAAAATTGGAGGATCTGAAAGTGATGTATTTGCCAGTAAAATATGCTCCTCGTGATCGTGACTCATCTGATTGGTAAACCCCCAATGCATGTGCATGCATGTGTGTATGAGAAACTGTCTTCGGCATTGTTCGGCAGTGCGTATTTCGTCGCCGATTAATCTTCGGCACTCTTCGTGATTGTTTGATGGGACTGTTGTCCTCATATTTCATATCCTCACGGATCTTCTGAACTCTTGTGATGCCTGATTGGAGTGTTCCTGGTTCCCCATTTCTTTCGTGTATCCAGAGTCAAGACAAGCGTAGATGGATCTTATCAAATGATTTTGCAATGATAGTGAGGACTCACGTCACACGTGTGCGGGTTTAGCTGCAATGCCGTCAGGACTTACTCATACAAGCGTAGCTCCCTGGTGCTGGTGTCTTCATTATTTTCGAGACGTAATGAGGACTCACATGTGTGGACGCTATGAACAGGACTCACTCATGCATAGCCATATCACAATATATGCCGGCTGGTTCATTCATGATGGTGACCCTTGACCTTGAACAGGACTCATACCTTTTGAGCACCCATTGGTGAGAATGGGAACAAATAAAAATATGTATATGTATAATAAATATGACTCATCCTGCAAGCCTGGCTAAATAATACTGGTTTGTTTACATTGTACCACTCACCTTGTTTACCACTTTATTTACATCATAACAGTGTGTTACTTGCAGACACGACATGATTCTTTTCGTGTGTGTTCATACAAATGTGGTGAAATCGGTACATAAAAATGACATTGTGTTTTTAGTGTCAGCTTGATCCTTAGTTTATTTAGTAGCGTAAGTGATTTCGTTTGTTTATTATATAAAGTTGTTTTGAGCTCATATATTTTTGCTTCCATTGTGTTATTGTTTTATTCATATCCAGAGGGACTTAAAAATCCCGGCCCACGCCTCCTCATTTTTCGGAACCCCCATTCTTTTACAGTTGTCTTCTTTACGACTACGGTGTTTTTGGAGTATTGCCATGCATATCCAAAGCAAATCGGGACTAGCTAGGGCGTGTAACTACATGTACATCAATATATCATCCAAATGTCCATGTTATGTAGGGTACGATGTTATTGTATAATATAGGCAATTTTTAAACAAATGTTTAAAAGGGTCTAACGTGCGATGCGTGAATTTTTCTCCCATTTGAGTTTTAATGTATATACCACAGCTATTGACAGTCAAATAACAAGAGGCCCAACGTCAATGCTAAGAGAGCACCGCCGCTGGCAACACAATAAAATCTGCAAAAGCTAGACAAAAAGCCAGCTCATTATCTATAGTTGAACCTGTATAATGGTTCGTTTTCAGTGACTGTTTAGAATTATAGTTGCGAGTTGAGATAATTAGAGTTAATATAACTATTTATTTATTTTACCTTAGACCTAAATAAATTTGATAATATCAGAATAATGTTCGTCAAATTTAGAAATTTTACCCCCACAGATATGTTAATGCAGACCCCTTCCAGACCAGTCGTGGAATTTTGCGAAAAAATATTCCACACTAAATAAAAATATTCCATGTCAAGTCTGTATTATGAATGTACTAAATCAGCAGTCTTCTTCTTGTTTTTGATTACTAAGTTCTGATGTCCTTGATGTATATCCTGATTTACTTGTCCTGCGAAGATCACAGGCTGTTCAGCGAAGTCCACTGAGGACCTGTATGTCCTTTGTATAAAATCCTCGCACAGATGACGATCTCTAAACTGGTGCTCTTTTACCTGAGGAAACAATAACAATACATATGGGACAGCAAATGTACAAATCGCGGGGAACACTTCAAAAGTCACCCAAATGGGCTACCAAATCGTGGGTTTGGAAACCTTGTCCAAACTATGAACATCTAAATTACACCTATTGTCACACGTCTTGAAAAGTCACCAAATCAATGTCAAGGGAACATTTATTCAAAAGGATGTCCTTTTGGAGGTCAATGAAATTATCGATTGGCTCCAAACAAAGGATTTGAGGCAGTGTCCTTCACCGTAGTTATGGCGGAGTGCAGTCCATTCAATCACATGTTGTCATCAACCTATTTGATCGTATTGCAGGGTTATGTGTGTGAGACGAACTGTCACGGTAGATTGCAATCATGCTGTTGTTGAATGCATTTGAGTAGTCCGCCATATTT
Source organism: Amphiura filiformis (assembly GCF_039555335.1). Taxonomy (NCBI): domain Eukaryota; kingdom Metazoa; phylum Echinodermata; class Ophiuroidea; order Amphilepidida; family Amphiuridae; genus Amphiura; species Amphiura filiformis. Next base: position 8,887,157 of record NC_092635.1, read on the forward strand.
ACGGGATGATATGTCACATGCAAGGCCTCTATAATAACCAAATAACCTATGGTTACAGAATATTGACCAGCCAAACACCTTGATTGAACATGTACAATGCATGTGACCCAATGAGCTTGGATGAACATACATGTATTAAAGTGAGCATTCTTTCATTTTCATTTTACATACTATTGACAATAACATTGGTCTGGACTGGTGTGAGTGGTCATCATTAATATGCTCATTAATTACATAATGACAACGATTATATTGACTTTTGACCCCCTCCCCCTCCTTTGCCTGCATACCCCCCCCCCCCCACATCGACATAATTACATTGTACAACAGGGAAACTAAATCAATACCCGGGATTGATACACGTGTATGTCTATGCCTAGTCGTTAGCGAGCGTATTAACAAACAACCGTACGTTTTGCAATCAAAAACTGACAAAAATTAAGATTTTATCGGCCGTATCACATACTGACGTATTTACAAAATACGCATTTCGAAAAAAATCGAACTTGAAAATCTAGCGATGTTCATTATTTTGCTGCATAATCTTGATTAAATCATTGTTGATTAAAACCAGGTTAACAGTAATGCAAGTATGCCATATGTTCAAAATAAGTCACTTATCTCTATCAAAACATAACTTTTTCTGCAAAATACGTCAATATGTGAAAAGGACTAATGACAATTTCGCCGTTCAAATGACAAATACATGGCGCAAATACGTCAGTATGTGAAACAGTTGCATAATATGTCAGTATGTGAAAAGGACAAAACAGCAATTTTATCGTGCAATGGCAAAGTCGCGCAAATACGTAGCACAAATACGTCACTATATGAAAAGGCAAGTTCTTCAAATTGCAGATACGACATACTGGGCCTGCGCAGTATATGTGATCGGCAAATGTACGTTGTTAATACTGTTATGTGATACAGACATTTCAAGGTTTTGCAAATACGATATAATTAAATTAATTAATATCTTACTAATTACGCCACTTTGATGCATGGTTTTTGGTGAATATATAGAGTAGAACGCAATAAACTAATGTACCAATTTTTTCAAAAATATTACAAATGTCGAATACGTAAGTATGTGATACGGCCGACGATATGTGCAGACTAGAACAAAATGACAGCTGCCCTCATTCGTAAACAATCGGAGTAACGAAACATATCACGTTACAAGCGCAATGTGGATCACTTGGGGAGGCAGTCTAATGCAGATGACATACCAGGCTTACTGAGATCTACAGAGGTCAGTCACCGGGCTATTGTGAATAGCCTTAGTCGGATGTCCCTCGGCCCATTATGCGTCTCAAAACTATTAAACAAGTCTAAACCTAATGCGTGGCTATTGAAGAACAAGTGGATTCGATCTACCATCATGGTGATTTCTGCCATGAAGTTATCGGGGCCATGACACTGCCCCACCTTGCACATGCCAAATCTGTTGGTTCACAATTTGCAAACTTCTACCCTGCTTTATGGAAATCCTATGTGATCATCATGCATTGCAACTGTGCAACTTCATTAAAAATATATCATTGATAGTTCTGTAAAAATGTGAATAAAAGCTCTGCGTCTGCTAAATGATGAGTACTTTAAAAACAATCCACCTCGTTATTGTATTTCTAACTGATAATCTCACGAACAAAACTAATCACATTAAATAGAATATTTACACACCCAACATATCAGTACAATTTACCAACTGCCGAAAGGCCGTGACAGAGAAAGACTGTGACCGCGAAGGCTAGTCTTTCTATTTTCGATACTGACCACCACTAGTTTTGGTCAATCTTGAACTCCTAAGAAAATTTTAGGCGTGTAGAATCTAAGATTTCATTGGTCACTAATTGAATACCCTTAAGATGATTGGCTGTTTGTGATTTCTGGCATTATGATTTAAGTCTGCATTTTACTTGCTATTCTATGGGATTTGTACAACACGAAACATAACAATAATTACTCACAGACAAAATCCCAACCTGAAAAAACAGGTTGAAACAAAAATAAAGGTAAAACAATAGTCAACAATATGAAATTCATAAAGCAAGTATATCGAAGTTTCAGAGTGCAGTATGAAAACACTACAACAGATTTGAAAATCAAAACGATATCGGCCGTGCAAATATCAGCTCTACGAAAAAAAATGGATCATCCACTCAAACAACGTCGAATTTTACTAACGCGATGCCGCGCAATGTGAGTAACTTTTATATAAAACAGTAACTAAAAAATACAATTAGTTTCGGGGTTAAGAAACCATAACATAAAAAAGACAAAAAATTGTACTGTATACATAGCACGAATGTTGGTAAATGCCGTAGTTGAAGACGAACTCAGCAAATTACAAAGTTTTACGATATTACAATGCTCCTTTTCCAAGACTGGTAGTGTATAGGTCTGCAAAAAATTCATGGGATAAATATTAATTGGGGTGTGTCGGGAGATGGTGTAAAATAATTGTTTGACAGAAAATTTGCTTTCGCTCATAATGTGGTGAATTGGCCTAAAATGGCAAATTTAAGGAGACTGAATTTGATTTTTGTGGGGGTAAAATTTCTGGATTTTAGCAACATCATTCTGATATTATCAATTTTAGTGAGGTTTGAGGCGATTAGTGTTGATCAGAACTGAAATGCACATGTGATCTACCAGTTTTGAAAGTGGGAGGAGCTTTAACAATATGGCTCTTAAAAGTGGTACGCACTCAGAAAGTTTGAATGGTCCCCTGGGGCCAAATGTTACAAACTTACTGTACGCAAAGAAACAGTGTGAGTTCATTGTTTTTGTACCGTTAGTTTATAACATTTGACCCACGGGGACCATTCAGGGGGGGGGGGTACTCAAAAAAGTACGTACAGCTTCTAAGAGCCCTATTTTTAAGTTCCTCCTCTGTTCAAATACTTGGTACATTGTAAGCGTATTTCAGCTGTGATGAATGCCAGTTGCTGACGAAGTTTAAGAAATATCACTTCAAACCCCTATCAATTTGATAATAACAGAACCATGTTGCATAAAGTCCGAAATTGTGTCCCCCACAAAGCTCAAATTCAGCCTCCCTAAATCCGCCTCCCTAAATTAGGCAAATTCGCTATATTATGAGCACCATAATGTAAACATATGGAAATCACATTTTCTATCAAACAATTATTTTACACCATCTCTCGACACACCCCAATTAATATTTAGCCCGTGCGGTCTATGTAGACTCCGTCCCGACCAGTCTTGGAATTTTGCGAAAAAATATTCCATATTAAATGTCAAGTCTGTAGTAACGATTTTCTTCTTGTTGGCCAAATGTAATTGTAATGAAATTTACACAAAGAAAAAATAATAAAAACTATTGAAATTATAAAACTAAAAATTGTTTAGGTCGGTCGGTGGAAGGCAAGCAAACATTTTTTGCCTTACCCGAAGCGACAGTGTGAAATCCTCTGTATACATTCATTGATTCTTGACTTTTTAAAGATTGTTCTCCTGTCAGAATAGTCAATGTGTTGGCCTGAGTCGCATTGGTTTGATTGTTTAGATAAGACTCTAATAACGCGCGGAATATAATATATGTTCGAAACGTACTACTCAGATACGGTATCAGTTTTCCTTGTCGACAAAAAAAACCCCAATGTATTTCCAATTTTCTTAGGATAATAATAATATGACCCGTTCCTGGAACGCGACAGAAATGTTGCATTTCCAGGTTGATGGACGTTTTCCCTGCATCCTTGACAAAAGTCCATGAAATATCCAATCCAATATATCCAATCCAATATTCACTCCAATATTCAATTAGCAAAACATTATTAGAAATCATAACATCAAATATAAACATGGAATACTCTTCGAGGACATAAACCGTTGATTTTTATTCTATAAATATTCATATTCAACGTAAAAATGAGAGATTAAGCATTAGTTGGAAAACATTGCGATGGAATTTAAAGATTATGTTGTCTTTCTAACCTGTCCTGACGGTATTAGATGAATTCGTTTAAATATTGTTTTCAGCGAGCTGTGCCGGAAGGACCAGATTCGGTCAATACTATATTCCCCTTGGGAAGATCGGGATCGTGGTTACACCCGGGTTATTGGCCTTTAAGCTGCCATGCCAGCCCACTGGAAAGAGCGGACTTTACATGCTTGAATTAAAAAATACTTCATCACAAAAAGTCCAGTGTTAGGTATTCGAAGACATGTTTGTTTGTTTAGTTTTATACTACCAAAAATATGAGACCTTTTAGTGGTTACTATAGTAACTAAAGTAATTTCACCGTGACCCAACTTTCATCTCGATTGTTTTCTCCCTACAGCTTGAAATAGATACTTACGCAGCACCCAATTTCATACAGTTCATACAGGCAATTGATTATTCAGCAGATATAGTAGACGATAGCCAGAAGTTTTCAGGAATAGTTCTATATCTTATTCTAAACATTTTAAGAATAATCTTTAGTAGGTCATAAACATTCGTGTTTTCTGACTTATATTTGAAGGAAGTATGTTCAGTCTTCGTGTTGTGTTTTTTTACCCGAGTCGAATGGATTAAAAAATTAAGAAAAAAAAGTAATTTGCGCTCACAGAGCACAGACAATCGCAAGGCATGTAACCCTTAATAACCTTTGACCCCAATTATGTGTACACTCTTTAGGTACGGTACTGGGTATAGCCGATGCCTATGTGCAAGTGATGTTGTTGTGCTATGTAATTTGTGACAAAAGAAGCATTTTGAAGGTATTTGGTTTTTTTACCGGAATTGCCCCCTTAATGACCTTTGAGTCTAAGTTTGTGTGCATCCTACAGACACTCACTGGGTAGAGACGATGCCTGTGTGCAAGTGATGTCATTGTATTTTATGTTATTTGTAGGAGAAGAAGTATTTTTAGCCGAAATCACATTTTTTCACCTCTCGGTGACCTTTACCCCATTAATAGTCAGGTGACATTTATGAGCGTGGTCAATGATGCTTGTGACCATGTTAGGTTAAAATCGGTCAAAGCATGTCTGAGCTAGAGCAAAATATGTGCATTTTCTTGCCAGAAAGAAGAATCGGATAGCATAACAATACCTAGCTGGGGATGTAAACCCCCCAACTAGATAAAGACGAAGAACTAGAGCCACTGTGGCTCGTGAGCCACAGATATCAGGTGGTGACTGCTGACCTCATTTGACCTTTAATCTCATGTTGACTTTTTCATGTTCCCCGCATATCAAGAATGCTTTGCACCAAGTTTAAGCCTAATCTGGAATTTTTTACATGTCACCTCATTTGAACTTTGACCTTGGGTAATCTCAGGTTGACTTTTTCATGTTCCCCTCATATCAAGGATGATTTGCACAATGTTTAAGGCCATTAGGGTCTATTTTAACATTTGACCTCATCTGAACTTTGACTTAGTTTGAGGTTGTTTTCAATCATCCAAATCTGCAACACATCTAAAGAGCTTCCATAATGCACACACAACATCACCAGGAATTGTACGATCTTCCACCAAATACATCTTGGTGTCATCAGCATATAATTATATGGTATTTCACATTATGTTGACGTAAGATTCTCCCAACAACATTAGTATTACAAGCCTCAGATTTCACGCGTTGATTTTGAAATATTTTCAGCCGGCAGTAAAAAGTGGTGAAATCAAAACGGAAATTCTGACAAAACTATGATATATCGCTCACGGTGATGTGCGTTACAAAGTTGGGAAAAATCCTTCATTAGCGAACTATATTACTTTGAAAAGCTAAAAGGTTGATCTGAAAAAAAGGCTCGTGGGCAGAGTTGAAGCCTATCAAAATCGAAAACCTTACACTAAATGACTGAATTTCACGCCTAAGTTTAACACTAGGATTTGAAAAAAATACAGTATCAAGCATTACAGTTTTTTTCCTGACATTTACTGAAAAAATTAAAATTATTGCTTTTTATTTGGCCGAGAAAATTAATTTTACATTAAAAAGGTAGGTGTAACTCAAAATGTTGCTCATTTCAACACCAGATTCGATCGTTTCTATTGGGTCACGGTCTTGTTCACTTTCTTCAAACCTTCTACATTCTCATGGTACTAAATTCCACTTAGATCAGGTCTATTTAACCTTTAGACCCGGTCTAACTCTTTAAGTTTATATTACTTGTTGGGAGAGAAATTAGACAAAATAATGCACACACTTTGATGTTGATGCGAATAATGCCTCTAATGCACGAGCCCGAAGGGAGAGTGCATTAGACGCATCAACATCATCAGCTATATCATTGATTTTACATGTACAGCTCTCTTCCCTAGTAAAACTGGCACAACTGTGATTTTACCCTTCGTTGTTAAATAAACATATCTCGAGATTGAAACAAGCAAATTGAACAGAACAAAATGACATCTGAGAGCTAAGACTGTGCCCTTGACGTTGATGTAAGCATAATGTCACAACAGTATTTTCTAATTGCCAAAGAGGGCGCTTTTCACTTGCACAATTTTTTTTGAGACAGGCTGTACATGTATTATCTACACATAACTCCATATGCGAATGAAAAATGCATGAAAGCCGATTGTTTTAATTTTAGAATGGTTCATAACTGTGGCACCCCGGTGTTGCATGAAGACCCTATATTATATTAAAAGACTGGGAAAAGAAGGCAAATAGCCCAACAAAATGTCACATTCACTCGAGTAAGGCAATACCTGCAGGCTGTGTGTATTCTTTTTCTCTTTTTTTATAGGCCCTATATATATTTATAAACAATAATAATTCCTTGGAATAATGCATACAATTTGATTCATGTACAGTAGTACATACACGTGCTCGTCTCATTATAAGTGCTCGTCTGATTACGTATTTACAGCCCGTAACCAGTAGCAGACGAAATGGCAATTTTATTAGACGAATTGGCAAATAGACGAAATGGTAGTAGACTAGCTGGTTAGTAGACCATACGAATATTGGACCTAACGATTATTAGACCAAACTGTTATTACACCAAATGGTTATTGAAAGGTGATAGACAAAATGGTTATGGTACTTATGGTTAGTAGACATAATGATTATTAGACAAAACAATATTAGACTAACTGGACATTAGACTATATGATTATTAGACTAAGTAGCAATTAAACTTTCTGGTAATAGACCAATTGAATATAGACTAAACGGGAATGAGACCGAATGGTATTAGACCAGATAGCAATACACCCGATAGTGTGTACCCCATCCCAAAATGTGGAGGGGACATGTTTCCCCTCCCTCCCCAGATTGACGCCCATGGAAACATCACGAATAGTTCAAGTTCTATACTTTGTCTACTTTCTTTAACACACACATTACCACACATGTCAAGAATTTGAACACGTTATTTTTATACGTGTAACAAGTCGTTATATTTCTTGGTTTTGACGTGTTAAAACGTAAAAGCAAATGACTTTGTGTAATAACATTTCAATATTCCTTGAAATTTAACAGTTTAACAGGAAGCAACACTTGCACAATGTAATAATAGAAAGGGCATTTTATATTAATGTGGGTGCATTGGTTTACACAAGTCTATTACCACGCGCAAATGTAATTGCCTTATACCAATTGACATTTAAATAAGAAGGACTTGATAAATCGTTTTTGTAGCATTTAAAAACAAGCCGATATCTATTAGATTTGAGTACTTTGAAGTGGCCTTTAACAAATAATTTCACTTTCACTTGCTTGCATAATCGTGTGTTTTACATTCTACTTTTCTGCACTTAATGCAAATGAATGAGATGTGAACTAACGGACTGCATAAAACAACTGAGTGATACACACTCAAATATCCAATAATCCTTCAACTGCCAAACAGTTAAATCTAATCACGACCACCAAACATCCTCTGAAAGAAATGCATAAACAGTGTGTGTGAAAAAACAGGCGAAAATAGTAATTTTGCGCACGACATTTGCAATTTAAAGAGAATTGGCTCATTGGGAAGAGGCTAGTATATGAACAGAATAATGTGCTCTTTCATTTAATGACATAAAATTGGAAACATATCGTAAGAAGGTTTTGACTTTTAAAACCTACATTTTGGTCAAAAATGTGCGTGGATAGGTTGCTTTCAACAGATTTACTACATTCGTTATCTGTTGAATGGGGAAAATTGTCTTAGGGGGAAGTGTTTAGCTTTCGTTTGACATAAAAAGAAGTTCTGATTGGACGAAGGAAACACTTGAGGTTTTGACAAAAACCAATCACAGAATCCTATTTTTCATTAGATCTCACACAGCTCTTATGATGCTATGCACTTAACCGTGTAGTATAACATAAACTGCGTACTAGGCTAGACTCGCTTTACTGGAAATATATGTGTGCTCGGATATATAGAGGTGGACGCTATGCGTAGATGCATTTATAAGAGAATCGTTTTTGTTGTCAAACAATTTCATATGTGTCGTCTTGGATTCCACTTTCCATCTTTGCATTTTCTTTATGAAGACGGCAGAAGAATACGCAAAATCGCTGTTTGGAGTAAATATGTTGGTAATATTCCAAAAAAAAAGTATCTAGAGAGATATGAGCAAGACAAAAATCCCCAAGTTCACTTAAGACTGTACAGCAAAGATTCAAGATATTTGGATAATGCTTGTTTTTATTTGCATCAAAAAAAGCGCAGTGATTTACAGTCACAACGCCAACGCAAATTTCACCAAAGATATTACGTAAGTATTTTTCTCATTTCCGCAATACCCTTTTCATGTCGCCCTCTACGACATACCAAAACTCTCTATCACGTCCGCATTAATAGGATAAGGCCTACGGTAAGTAGCGAATAACCCTCAGTTGTCTGATGATCGCATTAGCGTGAAACCCAGAGTTACAACTTTCGTTCCACAAGTTCTACTCGTATTATTAGCTCTGCTTTAATGCATTGAGCACTCTGCACGAAGATAGTCATCTTTCTCCAAGACCAACACGATAAGTTACTCAGAGAGAATATCACAAAGACCTACAGAAGCACCAACACATCGACAGTGGTAAGTATAAACGCGGAAGCTCGAAAGATCGCGGAAAATATCGGAATCGCGGAAAAAATAGCTAAGAAGCAAGCGTTCATCGCGTTGAAAGACCACAAGGATAACTTCGCTAACAAATTACCATGCAGACTCATCAACCCAGCGAAAAATGAAATTGGCCTCATCAGCAAACCCATCATGGACAGAATTAACAGCAGCATTAGAACGGCCCCGCGTATTAACCAATGGAAAAACTCTACCTCGGTCAACAACATTGAGAACAAAGACAAGCACACCTTCATCAGCTTCTACCCCTCCATTACTGAAGAACTCCTGAAGAAAGCCCTCGCGTTCGCGAAGAAACACCAATATCTCCAAGCAAAATACTGAAATAATAATGCATTCCAGAAAGTCGCTGCTTTTCGACGAAGGATCTCCGTGGGTTAAGAAGAACGGCAAGAGCTTATTTGATGTCACTATGGGCAGCTATAACGGCGCAGAGATTTGTGAATTAGTCGGACTCTACATTCTCAACACACTATCCCGGAAGCGACGACGGACTTGCAGCTATCATATTACAGCGGACATCGCAGCTGATCGAGCACGGAAAGATATCGCTAAGACATTTCGCGACTTGGTTGATGGCGCTGAGATAGCAGCGACACGTCAAGATGTTTCTCTTGTTTTATGTCCATTTTGTTGACTTTGGGAGCCCAACGGATGCTTCAACGACAGGGTTGATACCAGGACTGAACCATAGCGGGATTTTTAAAAATGAACATCCTAACGTGAGTACTGTGCAGAGCCCGGCCATTACTGATAACAGTGATAACAACAACGTTGGTCTTAATCAAGTCTTACGTACTGACTGTTCTGTGCATCGCCCGACCATTATCAACCGCAGTGATACCAATGTTAGTCTTTCTCAAGTCTTACGTACTGATTGTATGAATAACTTGTCAAACCCTGTAGTATTTATTTAGACTTTATCATGATTACACCAGATATTGTAAGGAGCAACTACTCTCTTTCAGACCTATTGGAAAGGGAAACATTTCAAATGAAACTCGTTCTACAATTAGCTGCTTGGGGATAGGAAAGAGACCTCGCGGTCGTCGAGGAGGAGCCCATACACGTAAACGTAGGCCTATTACTGTTCACACTTCAAGGCGTTTGAATAATACGTGTACTCGATCGGTTACGCAATCGAACCTTGTTCCGATTCCTCGTCAAGGCCAAACCTGTCCAGCTCTGCCTAGTTTTTTTCTTACTAATACACAATCGCTGAATAACAAATTTGAGGATTTTGAATGTGTAATTAAACAAAATGAAGCGGATGTGGTGGCTGTGTGTGAAACATGGTTTAAAAATCTCCCTGATGACATATCTCTTGTAGGTGGATACCGCTGTTATCGAAATGACCGTTACCATGCTAAAAAAAACCAAAGAGTTCCTTCTGAACTGGAGGTGATTTGGCTTAAGATAACAGTGCCTACTTACAAATTTGATATTTACATCGGATGTGTTTACTTTCCATGTAAATGTAAGCTCGAAACACAGCTTCAAGAGCATTTGGTAAACACACTTGATAGATTGAGATCTGAAAAGAATGCTTCCATCATTATTTTGGGTGATTTTAATGAATTTGATACATCTCTTGTGGAATGTCATGCCAACATGAGCCAGCTTGTTACCTTTCCAACGAGGAAAGATGCCACCCTTGATAAAATTGTCACTGATATCCATTCGTTTTATCAAGATCCGGTTAAACTTCCTGCCATTGGTAAGAGCGATCATTGTTGTGTTGCTTTACACCCAAACAAACAAGTTCGCAAACCTAAAGCTGATCGTTCGTATGTGCGTCCTTTAACTGACTCTTCAATTCGCAGCTTTGGGCAGTGGATAACTCTTGAAAAAATGGGAAGCGATTTACGCTGTTGAAAGCGCTGATGAGAAAGCATCTGTTTTGGAAGAACTCTTGTTGGAAATATTCCATACTCATTTTCCTGAGAAATGTGTCAAACACAGGGAGGATGACAAACCCTGGCTGACTGAATCCATAAAGCGGTTAATAAACCAGCGTCAGAAAGCATATATGTGTGGGAATATGTACACCTATAAACAGTTACGTAATAAAGTGCAACGCGAGATAGTCAACGCAAAAACCAGCTTTTACAATAAGAACATCGATGGGTTGCGTTGTAACCAACCAGGTAAATGGCACAAATATGTTAAAAACATAGCTGGAGGAAAATCCACTGCAAAGACCATAGAGATCGATGGAATCTCAAAGGATCCTCCTACTATCGCTGAAGCAATCAACAATCATTTTGCTGATATTTGTAACCAGTTACCCTCGCTTGATCTTGGGAACCTGTCCGCTTATTGCCCTACTCTACCTCCGCCGCGCATATCACCTGGTGGAGTTAACAAACAATTACGTAACATTAAGTCTAACAAGTCTACGCATCCGGCTGACATTCCACCGCGAGTCACAAAGGAGTTTGCTTTTGAACTAACTGAGCCATTAACTCACATATTTAATTGTTGTTTAAACCAAGGTGTGTTCCCATCAGTATGGAAAACCTCATCAATAACTCCGATACCTAAAACACCTAATGCTAGAAGCCTTGATCAACTAAGGCCTAGCAGCCTTACCCGCCTCAACGGTAAGATCTTTGAGAGCTTTACCCTCACATTGATAAACAGCAGTACGGTAATGTGAAGGACAGCTCAACTACTCACTATCTAGTGGATGTTGTAGACACTGTCCTTAAAGGTATTGATGAGGCTGGCCATCATGCAACCTTATGTGCTGTTGACTATACTAAAGCCTTTGACAGGATTAATCACAATATTGCTGTTCAGAAGTTAATTGATATAGGTATTCGCCCAAGTATTATTCCTGTCACTAGTAGCTTTTTGTGTAATCGCACCCAATCTGTTAGAATCCCAAGGCAGGTCATCAGCATGTCAATCTATTTCGGGGGGAGTGCCTCAGGGCACTACATTTGGTCCGATTATTTTTTCCGCCATGGTCAATGATGCTGCATCCGAAGCCCCCCTGAAATGGAAATATGTTGATGACCTGACGTTTGGTGAAGTTGTAAATGCTAAGACAGGTGGTTGTTCACAACTGCAAAAAGATCTTGATGGTTTAGGTGAGTGGTGCAACAAAAATGACATGCTACCAAAACCTTCCAAATGTCATATTATGCACATCAGTTTTTTGAAAAGGGAGCATTCCTTCAATCCTTTGACTCTCAATGGATCTGTGTTAGATGTCACTCAGAATATGAAACGTCTTGGTATCACCTTAGAAAGTGATCTTAGTTGGACTACTCAAGTCAATTCAATGATATCTCGCGCCTCTAGACGAATGTATATGCTTTATGTTTTGAGACGCTTCAATGCTTCGTGGGATGATTTATCTTCCGTTTATCAAATGTACATTCGGCCTATCATGGAATATGCCAGCCCTTTATGGCATACTAGTATCTCCAGAGCACAGTCTGCGCAGATGGAGCTCGTCCAGAAGCGGGCGTGTCGTATCATCCTGGGCCAGAGCTACACATCTTATCGGGCTGCTTTGGAGAAACTAGGTTTGGTTTCCTTATGTGAGAGGAGAGATCAGCTGTTGGTGCGATTTGGCCAAGGTTTGCAAGCGTCTGCTAAACATTCTCAAATGCTGCCTAAATCCAAAGGTGATCGGCACGGTAGGAATCTTAGGTATGCCCAGCAGATTGATCCTCCTCGCTGTAAGCGAACCAGGTACATGCAATTTACCATTCCTCAAGTTGTTCAGCGTCTTAATAATATGTGATTTTTGCCTTTGAATGTCATGCGATTGTATGCATTTTGTTGTTGCTTTGTATGTTGTTTTTATACATGTTTTTAATTGTTACCCAGGCGTATCAGGTCTGTGACCTGCTTTCTGGATTGTTTTATACCTTAATAAATAAATAAATAAATAAAAAACTTAGGCCTAAAAATCACCATCGACCGCAATCTGAAAGTAACCAACTTCCTTGACATCACCCTCAACCTAAACAATAAAGTACTATCCATATCGCAAACCTAACGACAGGCCAGTGTATTATACAAGGACTCCAACCATTTGCCTTAGCAGTAAGTTAAATATAAAGCAATATTTTTTTTCTTCAGTAATGTCAGTTAAAAACATAGTGCTTGGATACACATTTTTTTAATAAGTCCTGGTGTTAACATTAGGTATGAAAATAATATTGTGTCTTTTAGTGTAGGATTTTTTAATTTTATAGGGCTTAATTATCTTCGTCCGCGAGCTTATTTCGGAATTCATTTCTTGCGTTTCAAACTAATATAGTTCGCTAATGAAAGATACTTACCACCTCTCTAAGGCACATCGTGTGGGTCTATCTATTATATATGAGAAAGGTTTTTAACACAAGTCAACACATACAAACATGTACGTGTTGACTTGTGTTAAAAACCTTTCTCATATTTAATTTACCACATAGTTTGACCTTATTTCTCCTTCTCTATCTATTATAGTTTTGTCAGAATTTCCGGTTTGATTTCACTGTTTTTAACGTCATGCTCCTAAAATGTCAAACTTAGTACTGGATCTCGAAAGCAAGCAGCAGAAATAGTCGATAATTCCATTGTTGTAATTGAGGTCCCTTTTGCATTGAAAGCATTACTCGACCAGCGATTTTGTAGCACAAATCTCCCATTTGGGTGCTCTGGTAAATTAGTTGAATTTTGGATATTTGCTCGCGTGATAGCCTGCAATGGCAAATTATCGTTTCCATGATTATGTCGACCATTTGTCTGTTTATTTGTTTACCTAGGTTGGTCCGTATTAGGAGATGCTCGCTTGAGGTCCATGGGAAAATCCACGGTCCAGACCTAATCAAAATTAGCGTGTTATTATTGTGGATTGTCATTTGCTGACCCTCCTATCTCCAGGTAAATTTTGTATGCCCACCCCCCCCATCGCGGGTTGGCATTTTCATTATACCCTTACGCGCTATACGCTAAATGTATATATAGCTAGTCGCGCTTTATAAATGAAGAGCTTTGTTTCAAAACCCCTTACATCCACTTGCTCATTTTTGAGAACACAACAAAAATCATCAAAAAATCACTGATATATGGGGTTTGCCACAAAAGCAGTTTTTGGCGGGATGCTTGGGTAGGATGAGCATCCTGGCAAAAACTGCTTTTGTTGAAAAACACCTTATATCAGTGATTATTTTGATGATTTTTTGATGTGTTCTCAAAATTGAGCAATTGGATGTAAGGGGTTTTGAAACAAAGCTCTTCAATATTTAATACTCCTCATGCCCTCTTAAAAGAAAAACATTGACAACGCCACTGGGGTTTGGGGTGAACGGAAATGTGAGTGGGGTATTATAGGAGGGGTAAAGTTTGAGAGAGCAAAGATAGATGGAGGGGAGAGGGGGGATGTGGAGAAGGACGGGGAGGGAAACAGGAAGGGCGAGAGAGAGAGAGAGAGAGAGAGAGAGAGAGAGAAGGGAGGGAAAAAGAGAGGATAGTGGTGTTTCATTAACTCCAATAATTGAGGCTTTAGCAAATAGACCTACTATCATAAGAATATTTAATCGAAACTGTATATCAAGTTTTAAAATAATAATTATGATAGTGATAAAGATATAAACGCGGGTTAATAAGCATAATCCCTGGTGACGACTTTTTTGTGTCTTGAAGTGTGACTAATATCCAAATTGAACAATCACAGGGAGCAGTCGCTTACACATGCCCTTCTTTTGATCGCCCATTGCTACATATGTCTCGTCCCGAGTTTAACCGACAAGATGTTATTAACCAATCAGACGTTCGCGTAGAAGTAAACCTGAGCAAGAACTCCAATCCATACGATGTGTGCAGTTGAAGTTAAAGTTTTGTTAAAACTTTGTTAACCGTTATATTACCTTTGAGGGGCTCTTGTTTTTCTCAGTTAAAACGTTGAAATATGCCGAAATGACTTGGGCTAATCTTAAGTCCTCGAGTTTACTTCAGTGAACACATAACTGGCCTATACCGTATCCGGAGGTATAGTGGTGTACCTCGTAACTTCCTTGGTAGGATAAAGCTTCGTGGATTTTTTTTCTCTTGTAGAAATATTATAATGATATTGAGCGCAAACTTGATTTGTGATTTCCTTTTATATTCGCACATAACTCCGTCCACAATGAAACCAATGTTTACATGATTTTTTGCCAATTTTGGTGACGCTCAGTTTAAGGAGAATTGTTTTTGCACATAAATCTGCAACACATAGAAGCTGGTAGATTAGCAGTGTTAAAAAACATTTTGTAGTTGACAAATCATTACTGAAGTAGCTGTATCCTGTTCGTATCAGTTTATGGAAAAGCCTCTTAAAACTTGGACTTCACTTCAAGCGGTGTCAAAAGAAATGAAGAGATGCCATGCTGAACATGCCTAAATGCTTTCCGGCTAAAATGTTTTCCGCCTCATATCCAAGATATGAAAATTGCATTGGACTATCTGTATTATGAACCTCTCACATGAGTTCTAAATTTCTAGGTTTTTTTGTCTACAAACGGCTGTTTTGTTTTAGTTATTTTTTAACTTCAATGTATTCAAGAATTTAGATGAACATTTTTGTAAATAGGTGTAAAGTGAATGAACAGTCAAAATTGAAAGTTCGAGGGCTACACAAACTTTTTTCCGTTACCCAACTTTATTAGAAAAAATATTATATTTAATAATCGAAACTAATTTGATGTGTATTTGCGCATACTCTGTTAAAGTTTGGTTTTATTGTGGATAGCGTGAGTGATAGCAGCACTTAATAGCTACCAGATTTCTGAAATTGACTTCGCATTAATATATGAAGGAGGGACTATCAGTGCTGGAACAGTGAAAACAGTGAAACTTTTTTGTATACTCAGTCATAGTCCGCAACCCCTAAAAAGGTGTTTGCAACCCACACGTTTGGAAATCCTGTCTAACAATAATTCAGAAACAATTGTGTTACAGATTGATCAGCTCGTAATCGGCGGGCTTATCACCACACAGATTAATATAAATATATTTTATTTCGAGAATTGTGACATCTTGAATTATCAGTTCAAGCCCTAAATGTTGTCTACTTTCATTCACAAGCAATTATTATTATTATTATTATTATTATTATTATTATTAGCAGTAGTATTAGTATTAGTATTAGTATTAGTATTAGTATTATTATTATTATTATTATTATTATTATTATTATTATTATTATTATTATTATTATTATGCACAAAATATACCAAACAGGTCAACTGTTATACATATAACGTCGGTCTAATTTTCGGGGTAGTGGTAAAGGCCCAACAATTCCTTCCGATTACAAGTACGAACTAATCAAACTATATGGTTTGATTTAAAAATCTAAATTATTGCATTTTTACCGTAATAAAACTTAGTTTCACGAGATTTCTTATATATAGTGTACAAAACTGTTTGATAACAACTGAATGTGTTTGCAGAGAAAATTATTTTTTGCGAAATAACCTCTAACCCTCGTATGTAATACCTAAAGCTTATAAAAATATTTTTAAGTATAGACAAG
Organism: Amphiura filiformis; assembly: GCF_039555335.1. Taxonomy (NCBI): domain Eukaryota; kingdom Metazoa; phylum Echinodermata; class Ophiuroidea; order Amphilepidida; family Amphiuridae; genus Amphiura; species Amphiura filiformis. The sequence goes on from NC_092635.1 coordinate 8,903,711, forward strand.
CGTTTAGTGGAGCTGTTAGGCATATATTGTTAAATACTGATTGTCAGATTTATTTTCAATCGGTGATCATGTCAACATCTTTTTTTTATTCGAGGCAGGTTAGCAATAACATTCGCATCTCACACGGTATACCTTCAAAGACGCGTAAAAGATACAGTTGGAGTTAATCATTATGCCTGGTAGTCTGGTTGCAAGTGGGTATGACGTTGTTTTTGTGTCCATATTTTTGTTTTTGACGGATTCTGCTTCTTAAAACCCCCAACCTCAAAAATAAATTTACTGAATCTCTCACAGCATTGAGCATTTTGAGATATGGCGGGTCAAAGTTCATACAGAGTCAAAACTAAAACTGCTCAAATACTGTTGAAATGTTCCCCAAATTATGCCTCTTGTAATGGCGATCCACAAAAAGTTTACTTTTACCTGTCTGTGACATTTCCTTTCTTGAGTCTTGTGTACTGATATTCAATGAACTATGACTTTGCTAAAAAGCGCTTACACATTGATATGTGTAAAATACACACCAAAAAAACCATGGGTCAATAGGAACAATTCCCGACAGAGTCTTGGCATACAATACAGGACATTGTGGCACTCATGCAAATTTAGAAAAATGCCTTGTTTACGATGTTGGTGACGCGCTCTACTTATCCTCGGTACGCCACCAATAATATCGCGTATCGTCCATCACTAAATTCAAAATCCTATACGTATAAGAAGATATGGGTGTTGCTAATCTAAAAACGTCTTTATATATTATTGCTCGAAGTTTGCTACGAGTAAGATGATTGTTTTTTGTGTGTGATTTTTTAGTCTGTGATTCGTCAACTTAAGAATCCCACCTCATTCTTACACTTGTAAGATGCAACCTTACACGTATAAGATACAGTCTTACGCGTGTACGATGCAACCATACACGTGTAAGATTCAATGTTACACATGTAACCTTACACGTTTGTCTTACACATTTTTGGACCACTTTGCCATACATACCATTGCCTTCGGTCGGCGCTATAAATTCTTACCTGAAATAGGTAAAAACTACATAAACTCGGCAAAATATCTGGTCAATATATGTTTTGCCTTTCAAATATGTGTATTTTAATCTAACATAACAACTGGTAAAACGTTTTGATGACATTTTACCTAATTGTCGAAATTACACATAACATCATTATACTCGGTATTGTTTTACATAGTGTTATTGGCGGGGAGTATAATCCAATCCAGATTTATAGTTACGTTACAAACTAGGGATAGTATAACTGATCAATGTGGATGATTATCGTGTTCAAATACCCCTTACTGTGACTTAGATTATCCCATCAAAAGTTACAAGCCATTAGGAATATTTGCCAAAATTGAAAAAAAAAAAAAAAAAAAAAAAAGTAGATATGGACAAATATTTGTTCATGTCTTTACTATGAATTATTGTTAGGTCTGAGAGTGTTTAGCAATTTATCTGGCATGACTTTTTGTCAAAGTGAAAACTTTTCGAAATAAATAATAAAAAAAGGTCTCTAAGTCAATTGGACACGCGTAATAGCTTGATAGATCATCGTATGTATCTGATGTCATTTAAACGAACTCAGATTACGTTTTAATGCCTTACGTCTGACAGCCAGGTGAAATATTTCAAAGCAGGAAGGTTATATAAGATGGAATCTTCTTTAGTTAACCAGAGTAGGTTTTGCTTATGGAAACAAACAAGATACAGTTATATAAAATGAGAGGCTACTGGATTAATGTGTCTATCGATGCTATTTTGTCCAGATGGTAGCTCGTGTAAGCACACAATAATGTAAATTGCTGAATGCCCTAATCATGCTAATAAGAACTAGTAGGTTCGCCTTAAAACCAAATGCTACATAAACAAACAAACAAACAAACAAATCCGGGGCAACAAATAAATGGGAATTAAGGCATTGCAATGCTTGCAAAAAAAGCGTTTTTATCTTGATGTATCCAATTTGTTCCTTATAATTTGGCTGGTCCAATTTATGTGCAATATTTGTTATGTTATTTATTAATTACTGTTTTATTAAAATTAAATTCTTTAGTGCATCTGTGGTGTGTGTGGGGGTGTGTTTGCAGAGGGCTGATAGTCGGGGGGTGTATGTAAGGGTGTGTGTGGAGAAGTAGGTATGTGTGAGCTGTATGAGTGTGATTGTGAGATTTTACCTCAACAAGTGCAATTAATTTATTTGAGTAATCTTATGGTGGTTTATGTATATTTTTTATGTTTTTTTTTTATGTCTTTTAAGGCCAAATAAAAAATAAAACATGTTTCACGTCCGGGTTTTCGAAAAAAAGGAGGAAGAGGGGGCTTTTTATTTTCTATTTTTTATCGCAAAATTGGTGTAAATACCCATACTTAGAGCTGTTTTAGTATATACAATAATGCCTGGAAAAAGGAGGAGGCCCTTTTTTATTTCTTGTTCTGAGAGTTACACCCCTCTAATGATCACAAAACCTTCCTAAAATGTTTCCTGTATCTTAACAAGGCTATAGAAAGCATCCCGACTTCCTAGACATATTTTTTGAAAAGTTATAACTGAATTTCAAAAAATAAAAAGATATTTGAGGAAACCTCAAAAAAGGAAGCGGGAGGGGACGTGAAACATGTTTATTTTTTTATTTGGCCTAATGTAAACAATGCATATGTAATATTTCATGTAATTTGGCCTACGGGCCACGAATTTGAAATAAATTTAATCTGACTCTAAATCTGAATCTTAATCTGAAATAACATATCACACCTTTGTATATCGTCTTCGCAGATAATTTTAAAATACAGTGCTCATATGAAAGATTAATGAATTTAGGCTTTCCCAGGAAGCACAAAACGTTTTTAAAACCTTTCTAACGGGTTATATTTTGGGTTTTAGCTTCGGTAAAAACGTTTTAATAACATAAAATGTCGGGTTTGTCTAACGTATTAAAAGTACATTTCAAAAATGTTATTGTAAGATAATTTTGACAAATATTTCGTCAACACTTATCATATGTTAGAATATTTTGCAGTGTGATTTCAAAAAATGTTTTTGAATGCTATGGAAACGTTTTATACCCTTTATATAACCCGACATTTAAACGTTTTCCGCCAACCTTATTTTACCTTTATCGAATAATGTCGAAAACGCTTTGTGTTTGCTGGGTTGTATCACAATCTAAAATTCTGAAACGTAACCTTCCATGAAGATGGTGTGATAACTCTGTAAAAAATGAACAATAAGCATCAGTTTGACACACCCACATGTTTAACACATACACTCCCATCTTATATACACGCCAAACCACACATAATATCACAACCCATAGAGCAATATTTTAGCACAGGTTTAGTCACGAATTCAGATGCATGTGTTTTGGTTTTGTCTATGTACGATTTTTCAGCTTATCTGGTCTCAGTGGACTAATATTTTCCTGTGCAGTTCCATTTCCCAGCCCTAGAATGAGGAGGTTTGATATTTTGTAAGTGTTTAACTTCAGGCAGCATCGGATCCTGATATTTCCAATCAAGCCTTGTCTCGGTAAACTATAATGCTTATCCTTAAGCGCTTCGTGATCTAGATCTGGAAGGTAAGGAAACATAAATAATACTCACCCGGCTCTAACATGCGGAAATGTAACAGAAATTTGTTAATGAAAAATGTCATTTTCAAGTTGCACTTAAAGGACCGTAACCCGATCTACAGCCGCAACACCCTCCCCGATTTTTGTCATTGTTGTTGAGTTTTTAGTATCATATAATCGATCATTTTGTTCATATTACTTCTTGAAATTTGATCGTGAAGTCGTGAAAAAAACAGTCGATATGTGGTTACCACTTTGTCGAACCCCACCCCCCGGTGCGCCCCTGGGAATTGTGGGTAGACTGGAATTTCACTTCGATGACATCGGCACACTGCACGAATGTTCCGTGAGCTTCTACTCAGCAGCTCAGTTACAGCGATACCGGGATTATTACATAAACACAGCCAAATTAAAAAGTCGCCACTTGGTCCATCCCCATTTAATCAGAGTCTGATGAGTTTATGGCAAAATAGTTTTATAATAATTTTCTATACACTTTCCTTTGAAGGTTGATACCAAATTTGATATCAAAAGTTAAATCATCGTGAGCATAGGAACCGTTGTTTGAAAATTATTTTTCTTGGTTATTTATGCCTTTTGTTTTATTATGTTCCTTACTTTCATACATTGTTGATCCTTGCTTTACAAAACAAGTCATTATTCTTTTGGGGATAAAAATTAGCCCTGAAAAAGGCTGATTGGTTTGTCTTTGGTTCTTCTAAGTGAGTTTACTGTGTTGCTCCACCCTCTAACTGGTTGCCTCTTTGGCTTGGCGAATACTTGTTTTAGCCCTGGTCCTCATTGCATCAACTGAGTTGCGTACCGTCCTTGTGCACGAAGATCTTGGAGGCTACAATCTTAGAATTATTGTGTTGGGACACGTGGTCAATTTTACTCCTTGTTTCCATCCCCAGTCAAGTAAATTTTGATGGACGTTTTTCAAACACGATCCTGATAAGACCCTGATCAACATTGTTACGGAAGGAAGGGGTCGATTTTAGTTCATGGTCCTAAACTGTCCCAAGACTAAATTCTATGATTGTAGCTGTAGCTCATAGATGTCGCTTTGGATTTTGCCCCAAAAGAAGGTATCAAGCGAGGTAAGGCCTCGTGATCTTGCAGGCCACTCTAAAGTACAGGCTGAGTCAAAAAGAAGTAAACTCATGTTTGAGGGGCTGTAACTCAAGATATGTAAGGAATCTGCTAAAAATGAAAATACCACTGGAAAGAGCAAATTCTACACATCTAAATAAAAAAAAAGAATTGTTGCAATTGCTCACAGTAAACTGAAGTTATACTCATTTGAATACAAACACCCATTTTTGTAGCTGCACACGGTTTCTTCCCAAGTTATAATCCCAATTATATTGATTGGCAAGGCGCGATATTCAAATGCAAATAAAGTTCTGTGGCAGGTGTGCTTTCGATCAATAATTCCTACATGTTAAAGGGCTCTTTTCAATATGAATTTAACCTTATTGCACTACATTGTAATAAAACGGGCCAAATGACAACATGGCACCACAATTTACCCCCATGGGAGCGCACGTTTCTGTCGACGAAGTATCATGAAACTAAGAGTCTCACTGAAGTTCAGCGTCTTTTTCGTCTCCAATTTCCTACAGCTAACCGGGTTTCATGTAAGGGAGCAGTATATAAGAATGTGAACAAGCTCAATGTGGATGAGACACTAAGAAACAGATAGCCGGAAGCTTCAGGCAGACCACGAACTGCTAGATCACATGTGAACATTGCTAGAGTTAGACATGCGTTACAGCAAGACCAAAGATCAGCTCAATCCTTTACCCAACATTCCCCAATGAAGCCTCTGCCGGATCGTTCGTAAAGACTTGAATTGGTATCCCTACAAACTATAGTACCGTCGTTGAATATTAATTAAAAGCAAAAGTTGTCGTTTCAACAATAAATCCTGTTAGCACTTTGCTGATTCGTCGAAATTGAAACGGATGAAAACCAATCAGCCGTGTGCAGCTACAAAAATGGGTGGTTGTATTCAAATGAGTATAACTTTAGTTTGCTGTAAGCAATTTCAACAATTCCTTTTTTATTTAAACGAATAGGATTTGCTCTTTCCAGTGGTATTTTTATTTTTTGCAGATTCCTTGCAGATCTTGAGTTACAGCCCCTCAAACATGAGTTTACTTCTTTTTGACTCAGCCTGTATGACCCAACCCAACTGTTATCCGTGGACAGAGTGAAAAACGGGTACATTTATTTAAAAGGTAATATCTTTAAATGTTATAATCCGATTGAAATAATTGTTTCGGTTTATTAAAGCTAACGATTAACGATTTCTTAATTACCAAAATATATCGGATCGACTTTTCATAAATGGGAGAAAAGAGGGCGTTCGCGTAATGAGGGTTCTGGGATTTTTAGACACCCCGTACTACATGTATTGAGTACTTGTTGTAGTTGTACTCAGCTTTGTGCCATTAACTCATCGTTATAGCTTTTAAGCTTAATAGAGAACTAATCACAGTGTTTCAAATTTGACATAAGTGCACTCACACTGGCACTTTTAATCAAATACACAATACAATGCGAAACGATGTACCCGGTTATCAACAAATGTGATCTAATTGTCCCCATGCTTTGAAATCCTATCTGTTCTGTTTTTCAAACACTTACAACCAAGAGTACTTTTTTTTTCGCCCGATATAAAGTTACATAAGGGTAATAATAAGTATCAATACGAGAGACATATCGCTTGGAAAGTGAACCTTTTAATATTTTCTTTCTATACGTTCCAATAACTTACTGGCTCAAGAGCGAGGTAACTTCTTCATTCCCTTGGGCGATTTGTACTTGTATTTGAAGCTGTGGTACTTATTTAAACACGCTGAATGAACATCTGTGTTTTCTTCTTCTTTCACCAAGTATGAATGACATTGTGGCGTTGACTGAAGTAAAACGGAACGATAATCGGATAACTCAGCTCATGAACAATCTGTTAAATTTCAATTGTAATACTATTAAGGGGGTACTACACCCCTGGCCAATTTTGTGCCTATTTTTGCATTTGTCTCAAAAATTATAGCACATTGGTGACAAGTAAGATGTTTATATTATAGGGACAAGGACTACAACTACTGCACTGAAAATTCAGCCTCTCAAGGGAAGTAGTTATTGATTTATTGATCAAATATTGGTTTTTCCTCATTTTCAGTGCAGTAGTTGTAGTCCTTGCCCCTATAATATACATATCTTACTTGTCACCAATACGCTATGATTTTTGAGAAAAATGCAAAAATAGGCACAAAATTGGCCAGGGGGTGTGGTACCCCTTAGGGAGGACAGTTTTATGGTCTACTTAGCTCAGCAATGCTTTGCTGTCTTCGATAATGGTTCATGTACGCTAGAGCGTTCGATAGGAACAAGCAAACAGTATACGAGTTTGCTGATATCTATCGGAGCGTTCAGCAGAGCAGCAGGATTATAAACATGGTCGATGGTAAAACCATAATCAATTTCCTTTGTGTTCAGTAAGTACATAACGACCCACTCATCAACTACTCAAGTGGTCATTAAATAAGCATTTCTGGGGTCGTGTCTGTGGTAAATAGAAATTCAATAATGTGTGTAAGTTTATGTTTACATAAAGTGGTGTAATTAGGTTTCAAGGGGTTGTTCAGGCATGGTCGTAAAATTGATTCGATCGATATTTTGGTATCGGAGCGTAGCGTACAATTGAGCGGAGCCTGGCAGAGTTTGCTACAGGCTTTTATGGGTTTTTGCTTTGATAAAAGCCAGGTACTTCTCCGATACAATGCGCTATTGAAGACAGCAAAGCATTGCTGAGCTCAGTAGACCATAAAACTGTCCTCCTTAATCGTTAGCAATGGAAGCATAAGAATCCTGTGAAACTATGCTTACGACGCACTTACAGAACACAAACGTAGTCTGCAGAATGGAAATTGAACTCTAAGTGGTAATCGGAAACCGATTCGTTCAATGACATACTATTTTCACACCTTATAAGTTATTAGATGTTTGTTTCACTATATAGTTCTAAAAATACGATGAAGGTATTGCAAAAGTTGAACTGTGAATATATGTATGTATATACACTAAGAAAGACAGTCAGATCTATTATTGTCTTGAAAAATCTTAGATAACGCAAATGTTTTCTTTGCGTGCAGCATTCGAAAATGTCCTGTTCCGATTAAAATAATTTCCAGTTTACTAGAGCTATTATCATGATTATAAGAGTAGAAGTAAACCAATTCCATGGCAGATAATAAAGTTTTATATCAGGCTGTTTATTACCCAGCAAATTGGCAAAAGGTTAATACCTAAATTTATAAATGTCGGGTGGTATAAAGGGTATATAACAGATATAAAACGTTTTCATAGCATTAAAACGTGTTTTTTTTAAACATACTGCAGAATACTCTAACACAGTTTTATTTAAATGAAATATTTGGAGTAAAATGCTTGCCGTAAGTATTTTGCAATAAAAATGATGTTGTAGTGTACAGTTTAAGAATTTTTGTGTAGCCAATATGTATACTAATCCCCGATACTAATCAAGCCAGAACAAACTCTTCTCTCGACTTCTGTCAATGTAAAGGATATTACATGTTTTAAAGTCAATAGTGAACTTTACTGCAAGCCTGAAACCAGATATACATCAGAGGGTCGAGCGTCATGCGGAACTTTCATTTTGCAATAAAACATTAAAAAAAATAAGAAGCGGGTTATTGATCTGTTGCAATAAGATGTGTGATTATTGTTTGACGTTAATATTATGTACACGTATGTGACGTATCATGTTAAAAACAGACAATTTTGGGTAGGTTATCAATTTTGAGGTTTTTACAAATCTTATAAATATTGAGATATTTTGTTCTACAACGCCATTTTTTTCAATGAAATCAGATATTTGTAAGCGAAGATATTGAGTTCGTAAGTAAATATGGTATTATAAAATTGGATATTGAGATGGGATTTGAGTAGGAATGACATTGAAAAATGTCTGAAAAATACAACATGCCAGTTATATTCCGGTCTGAATCTATCATAAAATATATTAAACATTATTAGCGTCACAAATTTGCAACAAAAAAAAATTGTGAAAAAATTACCACCCGAGCAGACTTTTCGCCTTTTCTCCATTTACGATCCCGACCAATAGGGTCTGTTTCGATATACCACGTCATATATTGTCCATGCATATGTAAAACATATTTTATTTGCCATTGGGTCTTTGCAACCTGTAACAGTTCTCGAATTCAAATAATATGCATTATTTTTTTAATTTAGGGTTTCAATACAGTAATACTTGAATCCTTTATCCAAGGATGTCCACTAAATGATAAATTGAATTTTTAATTTATCAATGTTACTTTTCTCCAAGTGAAAATGTTTTGAACAAGATGTCATTCAATGGCGTTAAGAAGACACCAAATAGCAAGCCATAAATGAAAGGAATATGGTCTAATGGTACTTTGTGTAAACAAAGGGTTCGTTAGCATTTATATTGTGTCATTTGCACTTGAATTTTAAAGGGTCACGTATGTAATTTAAATCAGATTATGTCTAAACCAAGACCTGAGCGCAATATCAAAAACCAACAATATATCTTTGTATATAACAGGATTAATATAAAAAATATATTTCCTAACTCGGCATATCAAGTTGATATAATTAAAATCTAGTCAACTGGACTTACTATTTTTGACTGGCGATGTTCCACATCCTATCCTGGATGCTTCCTCAAGCCGTCTGATTTTTCGGCGGCGATTGGTCAGTGAACCGTGACGTGAACTAACTCGGCATAAAGAAAGTTAACATGAGCTCCTATGCTATCATACTTGCTAATCTGGATCAAATATTGGCAGTGAGTGTTGTGTCAGTGTATTACTGACTTCATTCAAATTCAATTCGAGAAGGGCCGGGATAAGGGCAATATGACTTACTTTTATCTCATGATATAGTTCACTCTCATAATACTGAACATTCACTGGCCTGAGTCTGGCCATACCATGTTTTAAGCGATAAAGCGTAAACATAGGTCATGTTATGTTGCTGTACAAAATGAAGTAGCAGACTAAACTTATTTATGCTTGAACGAATTGCCTATAACCTGACAGTACGTCTGAGGTGACAGAAATCAACGGCAACAGTTTGTTTAGGTTCTAATTGGGACACTTTTATATGGAAGTGTCTGTCATTACCTTTTCCCTTTTAAAGAAACAAGCATTGGATCCGGAATGTTTTGCCAACTACCGTTCTACCTCTAATATTAAATCCACATCCAGATTAAGAACTCGAAAGAACTGTTCTGAATGTCAGGATGCTTTTAGTTTAAGTCATGTACAGTGCACACCCAACACCACACCGCATAATTGTGTATCTGGGATGAGGGGCCAAGTTAATGAAGCCCGAATGGACGGAAACGACTCATGCCTGCCCAACGAATATATGTGAAATGGACCCGATTTTACTAGAACATCAGAGGACTACGTTCGAACATAGGTGCTCTTTCAAATCTGTGCCATGAACTAAAGCCACCCATTATTGCCATCTTGAAGCTACGGTGAATGCCTGTTTAGACACAGGCCTACGTCCACCAAAGGAGGGTCGCCATCTATTGTCTGGAGGTTATCGCCACATTTCATGACAATCACCTGAGATGCTTAATGCTCTTGGTCTAACGCAATATGTCAAAGAACCTACCCGGGAATACCGGGTTCATGACAGTCATATATGATCTAGACGCTAACACCCGCCGCCAACGTCCAATAAAAAAAAAGAAAATGAAAAAAAAAACACGCAGCGATTTAAAGTGCTAACAAGATAACGGGAGGATCATTATCCCAAATAACCGGTTACACATAAATATAGATTATTAAAGTATGAATCTGCAGTTGATTCTTGTATTGGACTCTTATTATGACTTTGAGGGCAAATTTTTAGAAAAAATTAAGAAGTGATGCCGTCATACCATTGTTTTAAGAATCATTTTTTGCAACGGGGGAACCAGGCACATATATTTGAGCTACGCATCCCCCGTGGAAAAAGGATCGGATTTTCGCCATCCAACGTCGTTTTGGGAATAAGGGGTAATGTTCCACTGTTTTGACATTAATGCTCTGTTTTTGGAACTCAACGCTCATCGCCATTTAGGCCTAGGGTCATAAACGGTGAGTTTGGGGGCCACCAAATTTGACCTGGCCCAGAGCCCCCAAAAAGGTAAATCTGCCCCTGGCAAAAGAAGAATCGGGCAAGCTGCTGACCTGGATTAGGAGCTACCTAAATTTTGTCAAAGTTGTCTTATCCGGCCAGTCATCAAGTACTTCCTCCATCAATGCATCAATTCCCCAGGAACAGTATTGGGCCCATCTTTGTCCTCTGTTTCTTGACCTTGGTAATGAGTGTGAAATCCAACTATACCTCTACGCAGATGGTTCCAACTTGTTTTGTAAGATTACATAAAGAGACAACTCTCAGGTCGTTACTGCTATCCTGAAAAGAGATCTGGAGAAAATGAGGATCTGGGCAGACAGATGGAAGGTGACTTTAGAGCCATCGAAATGCAAGACAATGACAATATCAAGAAAAAGGAACCCAACCAAGTTAGATCTTTTGTTTGGTACCACAAAACTGGGTAAGAAGGGGGGTCAGGAGATCCTGGGAGTCACAATCGACAGCAAGCTGGCCTGGACAAAGCACATTTATAACGTCTCATTCTGAGGTGCTCTGAAGAGAGTTCAAATAAACCTGATACCAAAGGCAGAGCGACCGTTTACAAGACTCAAATTCGCAGTGTGATGGAATACCCCTCACTGTCGTGGATGAGTGATTGCGCCACTTTCTAGGTCTACTAGACCATGTCCAGAGGAAGCCCCTTCGAATCATAGGCGTGAGCGAAGATGAATTCAAATATGGAGCTGAACTTTACATCTCTCTATCAAAGACGTCAAGTGGCTGCAGCCACAGTCCTCTACACAAAATGTACACAGCTTGTGCCCACTAGATCCTGCTACCAAAGCCATTTGTATTCAGGAGAGCTACCTACTGAAGCTTGTCCGTGCCTTGCTATGCTCTCACAGTACCAGTTTCTACATGTAGAACCATATCTACTGGCAGGACCTTCATCCACACTGCCGTTTACACTTGAAATATCCTACCAGATGTAGTAGTCGGAGATTAAGCATTTTATGTGGCTGATGCTTTCCCGTACCCCTTCACTCTCACCTTTCACGAATGATGAATACAAGAATGCCAGTTTGGTGCTCCTAGATGTTTATTTATGTATTGATTGATTGATTGATTGATTGATTGATTGATTGATTGATTGATTGATTGATTGATTGATTGATTGATTGATTGATTGATTGATTGATTGATTGATTGATTGATTGATTGATTGATTGATTGATTAAAACTTCTTTTGCCTGGGTAACAAAACTCAGTTTGGCCCAGAGGTCAAACTTAAAACATCAAAAAATAAACAATACATTTTAAAATACATTACATGTATATATCAGATTGCACAATTTAACAAAATTAGGAACAATAAAAACTAGACCAGCTAGGCATAAAATTTACATGCAAACAACAATGATATATAAAAACAGTGATATTGCACTATAGGACATCATAAGGTGAAATTTACTTGCAAGCATATTTAAAATAACCGACTGTAGTTGGCAATGGATTTTTGTGGTAGGCAGAAGGTTAAAGGACAGAACACCTCTGGAGGAGAATTTCCTTTTGGCAGAGGCACTTCGGTTAGTTGGAGGGACAAGATTACCTTGGGATGCGGATCTAGTGGAGTGACCATGACTATTACTAACTGTGGAAAAGATGTTACATAAAGGCAGTGGGAGGATTATTGTTTCCGCTGCTTTTGACACCCTTGGTCATACTCACTTATGTCTATCTTCTCTTTATGGGTTAGGAGTAAGTATCTCTTCCTATTGGACAACTCGCAAACTAATCGTATCTTGTCGTATAAATTATGTTAAATCGCAATCATCATTTTTTATGCGGAGTTCCGCTAGCTTCTGTGGCTGGTCCATTGTAATCCATCTGGTTCAATGCCACTTTACAATATATCATGGTGCTACTAGTGTTGTATACGCCGACTATACTATTAGTTCTACAATATTTTTGATCCTAATGATCATGCATCTTCTGTGGCCAAAATTGAAAAATGTATTATTGCCCATGTATCAGCCCAAAAGGTCAACGCCATATATCAGCAATATATCTTTCTGTTTTACTATTGCACCGAGTCAGTCCAAGTAGTAGAAACTATTCTTTATTGGAAATGTCATGACAGGAAAACTTGAAAATTAGATAGCACTTTTCGAAGTAGTTCAGAGTATAAAACGTATGCATACGGTACATCGGGTAAAACAAACTACAACAGAAACAAAACAACCCCTAAAAATAAAAAAAAATAAAAAACAAAAACGAAACAAAAACAAAAACAGAACAGAGTTGTTAAATCTTCAAATTAATGAAGAACAAAATATCGAAATATACGTACGTTTGCGACACGTAAGTGCATACTCATGGTATTGAGTGCGCAGTTTAGACAGGGTAATTATGTTTCCAATATTACCGACCTCGCAATTTAATCATGAATATCAGCATGCATCGGAAAAGAATTAAAACGATAAACACGGGATCCAAAACCATTAACAGGGATCAACAAGACAAGTGAATATTTGAATATTTCATTAATTGAGATTACCTAGTGTGACAAGCAGGTAGCTCTTACCTAATGTAGAATCAATGATTTACATGATGAGGATGTCGATCTATATAATAATTTTTCGTCATTATTTGATGAGTTGGGTGAAAAATGTAGTACATTGAACTGACATAACAATCCCGCTGTCAACTAAATTGATATTAAGGGCGTTGGCTCTAAAAATATTAAGCCTTGTATTGTAAATAAGACAATTTCATGCTCCATGACTTTCACGCTTGATCTCGGAGCTTGTTCCTTTGTTTATGTTAAATCCTTTACCCATTTTCTGTGCACAAGGTCCTTCCTATACAGGTGAATGCTCATGAAAAGAGTGTAAGGCACGAATATAACGTGCGATGTAAATATTGCGATAGTTGTGTCATGGAATGTATAAATGGAAGATGAAAAGAAGAACGAAGAAGAAGAAGAAAAGAAGAAGAAAAGAAGAATTCCTTTTTCCTGCTGTGAATGGTATTATAATTATGGCTGATATCTGCTCGGGGTTTGCCGGGAGAGAATGATATCCTATCTAGGATATACTAGAATACTGTAATAAGAATCTTTGGTGAGAATCTATGATTTGTCAATATTTTAAATTGTAATAATGCTCTAGTTACAGCAATATATGTGGGTGATGGGTAAAACGCCTTTTTTGGATGTCAGTGAAGAGGATAGCTTCTTTATAAGCTGGCGAAAAGGCTCCATTTTATGACAAACCAGTGAAAAGGGTACCATTTTATGGTAAGGGTGTTTTATGATTGGCCAGTAAAAATTCCAAATTTGTACAAGAAGGTCAGTGAATAGGGTGTGCAAGTGTAGGGACTGATTGAGGATGACAACACAAATACATATATACATATACGTATACGAGCCCCCCCAAAAAAAAAAAAAAACCTGAGACCCAAGTTATTTACAATCCGGCACTTTAACGTCGTTTACAACGACAATTGGAATGCTAACTACATTTGTGATGCGATCAAGCTAAATCAGCCGGATCTCGCAAATATTGATTTTAAGATATAACCAAACAAAGGAAATATTTTCTTTTGTTTCCTGTTGTTTTGGAAACCCTTTAGTTGCTCTTTAGAACTGGTTGTTCAATTTCAATGGGATTTTCTGCAAAATCCAGCTTTGTTAATTCTTTTTACTATTCCATTAGAAACTGAAAATTTAGCATTTCCGAGTTCAGACTGAATTTACTTGATCGCATCACATTTGTGATCATAATTTTGTGTAGTTTACAATCAATTGAATCTTTCGTGAACATAGACGTCCCCCTTTTTTGGTGTGCTCGTAGTTGGTAAGCAATGTTTCACTAAATGCTTCCAAGCCCCCTGGTCACACATGCGCATCCCATAATCCCTTCAAACACACGCCACCTACCTGATAGCAAATACACCCAACAGCCCAACGTACACCGTCACCCAAAAACATTAAAAGCACACAAACACACACAGCAATTCCTCGGGAACAATTCAGTACATTTTTAGGTACGAATTCAGCTTCATATATTTATTTTTGTCTAGGTTAGATTGGCAGCTTTTCTGGCCTCAGTGGACCGAAACTTCCTTCTGCAGTTCCATTTGGCAGTATTAGAATTGGGAGGTTTGATCTATTGTAAGTGTTTAACTTCAGGCAGCATTGCTCCCTGATATTTCCAATCAAGCCTTGTCTCTGTAAACCATAATGCTTATCCTTAAGCACTTCGTGATCTAGATCTCAACGCTAAGGAAACATGAAACACTACCATGCGGAAATGTAACAGAAATGGTTACGAAACATGTCATTTTGAAGTTGCACTTAAGCAAGTTATATTACACCGGTCGATACCTACTTTAATTACTGTACTCAAGCTCTGTTCCAATAAATCGTCTTTAGCTTAAAAATCTAATCACCGTTGACATAAATCACTTCAAAAACAAAATACTGTACAACGCGATGCACTGTGTATCTGATGATCAGTACATGTAATGCAATTGTCCTCGTGCTTTGAAACCCTATCTGTTATGCATTTCAAACACATAATAATACATACGTTGTCATTTTCGCCATATATAAAGTTACATAAGGGTACTAATAAGCATCAATATATAGCCATAGCCATATCGCTATGATCATAATTTAAAATGAACCTTTTAATATTTTCGTTTTACACGTTCCAATATATGACTACCTCAAGAGCGCGATGTAGCTGCTTGATTCCCGTAGGTGATTTGCATTTGACGTCGTGGTATTCTGTTTAACACACTGAATGAACAGATTGTTCCTTTCTTCTTTTCATCAAGTATGAATAACAACGCGGTGTTGGCTATTATACTGAAAATAAAAGGGAAATCTGTTTGGAGAGATCAGCTCATACAAAAATCTGCTAAATGTCAATCATATTTACAGTAAACTGGAGATGCGAGTTCATTCAGTTATGAAAAGAAACATAAGGATCCTGTAAAGTTATGCCTACGGCTCACTTAAAAAGCAAAAATACAATCCTCAGAATGGAAATTGGACCCTAAATGCTAATCGAAAGCCTATGACGTTCAATGACATTTTACTGTTTGCACGTCTCTTACATTTTTTGGGTGTTTGTTTATCTACAACTTCTTTAAAACACAATGAAGTCATTGCCAAGTTAAATGTGTATAGTGGTGGGCTTCATGGATTGACACGTGTTCGTGGCACGCTTTTCTTGCTGTAGAACGATAAGGGTTGTAAAAACGCGCCGTAACATATTAAATCCCATTTTCTAAAACGCTCAAATGAGCACCCAAATGACTTTGGCTAAACTCCATTGAGTGCCCTCATTGCGCATTCTTAGCATTCATTTGACCTGATTGTTGCAAATGGAGAAAGGCGCTCTTCTCAGAAACAATGTTGACCTATCTCTGAAACATATATTGTGCCCTTATCAATTATGTTTAAAATGCTATACTGCATGGTGGCTTTAAATGGAAAAATTATGCTTGCCTTTTCATACTTCAACTTAGGGTCTTTTTGCCTGTCTGGCTGTCTGTGGTCTGTATGTCTCTCCTGTCTGTATGCCTTACCTTTATTATATCGTGATCAATGCTGCAATGGGCATTTGCATCTTAATTTAGTCGTTGCCAGGTAGGTAACATCCCGGGGTAACATTCGGCTACCGAAAGTTACCTACAAGTACTTACTTTTTTGTTAATATCTCAGAAATATTTAAATACAGACTATTGAAACTTGGTATTATTATAAGTATTACCATGCACCTATTGCTTAAATATCATTGACTATGCTCATAGTTCTGGCAGCTAAACACAATAATAAAGATATCTGAATGCAATACATTACAGTATTGGATATATTAAGGGTATGCGAGGTATTGTTGGTCGAAGCAGCCAAAAAATCGATTTTCATTATCTGAATCAATATATTATTGAAAAATAACACTTTGGTGTTTTGCAAAAAAGTTCATTATACAAATCATATACTTTGAAAACTTGCTTAATTTATTGTTGTTAATGAGTTTTGTGCGTTTTACAAAAGTGTTGTTGTTTCAGCCCTCTTTACAACATAACTCAAGACCCACAGGACCTACAAAAGTATATCTGTGATATTTGAATTCTTCTACACGCTCGTATGAATTAAGCAATGCAATTTTTGCTAAAGCTCACTACCATTCGCAAGATGCTGTGAACTACTTTTTTTTGCTGCTTCGACCAACAATACATCGTATACCCTTAAACCTTCTATAGATCGAACATTAATTAGCGACGTCCATTATTTCATGTTTTCTTGTTGTCGTGTAATTTTACTTTAGTTTATCATGATCAAAGCTAAAATCCTTTCGTCCTTATTGCGATGGGTTTTGGCCTAGTTATTTCCTCACAGCGTTGCAGAATAAAAATAAAATAATCGTGCTGTTTATGTAATCAGGAAACTACTGAGGCGATAGTGTACATTTAAATTTGTCATTACTACTTCATGTTGATATTCAAACAGTGCTATAAAGTTGTCTTACCAAGGAATGTGTTTGTATTAAAAGAAATAATTGTTTTACAACTTGGATGAACTAGAATTACTTTATGCAAATCCGAAAATTGAAACAGATATTTTTCATTTCTTTAAGATTTAGCGGTATTGCCAGATTGTACGTACAGTTGGGCTACATTAATAGCCTCATTATAGTTTTATTAATACTGGCAAAATACTTGCCTATATGTGCTTGTTGTTCTGCTATATCGTATAGAATCTGTTAATGATACTATAACCACACAGTCAATTAATTTATGTCAACATGTGTTGTGTTTATATAACTGAATTCATTTATATAAACACAACCTTGAGTAAATTAAAGAGAGTACTTAAGGGATCTGGAATGAGCGTTTCGGTAGTATTTTTGTGGGACATGAGAGCACATCAGACATATCGATTTGCATTCCTAATACGAAGAATGTCTTTCTGATATCAAATAATGTTCACGATGTAAATACAAATTTTATGACAAATTATTAAAATTTGATATTTTCATATTTTTGATATATAACAGTCCTCGAAGTAAATTTTATAAATCTAATGACATATTCTTAAAGTGTATGTAGCTGGGAGGAAAAGCCGATCATTTGAAAAATTTTGACCTTTCATAATTGAAGATATGGATTTTTTTCCCAAAATGACCTAATTTTTTCGTGTTTTGGGAAAAATATCCATATCTTCAATACGAAAGGTCAAAATTTTCAATTGATCGTCGCCTTTTTCATCCCACCTACATCACTTTAAGTAAAAATCATAATTTGCGAATTTCAAAAAATCAAAATTATTTTATATCAAAAGGACATTCTTCGTATTCAGAATGCAATTCAACATGTCTGATGTGCTCTAATGTCCCACAATAAATACTGTCCAAACGTTCATACCCCACCCCTTAAATGGGGAAACTTAGGCAGGCGATAAGAGATAATATATTTACTTTAGCACTTCCTGCCGATTGAGATTTAATGTCTGTTAAGTGAGGGCTGTTGTTGATATTAAAACATGTTAACATAATTATAAATATTTGAACAGTTATGGGATTAGTTAAGGGGGTATTACACCCCTGGCCAATTTTGTGCCTATTTTTGCATTTTTCTCAAACATTATAGCGCATTGGTGACAAGTAAGATATGTATATTATAGGGGCAAGGACTACAGCTACTGCACTGAAAATTCAGCAACTCAAGGCAAGTAGTTATTGATTTATTGATCAAATATAGGTTTTCCCTCATTTTTGAGTGTAACACCACAACTGTTATCTGCGCTGAAATAAAATTTCCAGTGCAGTAGTTGTAGTCATTGCCCCTTTAATATACATATCTTACTTGTCACCAATGCGCTATAATTTCTGAGAAAAATTCAAAAAATAGGCACAAAATTGGCCAGGGTGTAGTACCCCCTTAATAATATTATTTTGATAGGTTTCAGGTGGTGGTCGCAGTGCATTCTCTAAATTCAGTAAATTTCCATCGTCAACCGTGTAATTGAATGGGATTATTTTGCTTAAAATATCACAAACAAATAGGCCTATGTTATCAAATAATATAAATACAAGCTAAAACCGTTGGGGTTCGATAAAATTAACCGAGTATATTGGAAAATGCCATACGGCCGGGCGGTGTCACAAGTTGCCGGCTCTATCATTCCACTCGCCGCCTGATAGGTTACTACATCTTACAAATGTTATTCGGGTCAAATTTATTGTCAGAACACGGAGATAAAATAGCATTGAAATAGAAATAGATGTATTAAGGACGTTTATGAACATTAATAAATAGATGTATCGAGGATGTTACGTTTATGAGCATGAAGACATAGATGTATCAAATTGTTATACGTTTATGAACATTAATAAATAGATGTATAGAGGATGTTACGCTTATGGACATGATTTTCAACATTTTTAACAATATTGCTAGTATGTCAACAAATGAAATTTCTGTAATTTGTTGAAATTCTTCAATACTAAATTATTTTGAATGTCATCATTTTCGATGTATTAACAACTAGCTATGTAGCAAATACGTTAACTTCATGTACAAAACAACGCTCTTATTTTGTAAACATTGTATACCCATAGCTACTTTAATCAACAATAAATGTTCTGTAATTGTTCATTATCCTTCATTTCTATTAGACTTTCAGTGTATTAGCAAGTAGATGTATATGTATAACAGATGTTATTCGTTTGTAAACACTTTTTTTCATAAACATAGGATATCCAAAGTTACTTATTATGCTAACAATGAACGTTCATTGACTGTTAGGCTAAGTAAACGTTACAGGATAATATGTATTCAAATTCTGCCTCAATGTTCCTGCTTAAATTGTGTTCAAGAATCAACTAAGATGTATTTGGCCCACCTTTTGCCAGTAAATAGGCTGTCATGAATTATCCAGTGTATTTTTATTATACGTACCCGGTCTTATCACTTGGTACACAATAGCTCACCAATCTGAAAGCCTGTTTTAATCACAATGGTCAGAATTAAATAGTCAAAATGATTAGACAAATAGGCTACACTGTACATACACTGAGTACAGTCTCATTGCAAGATCATGGGCTAAGTACCGTAGTCCTTGTCATTTGAGGTACGTAAAAACATACTCATTATGATCGATGCGAATTATAGAAACATTTCAAACAATAAAATAACTACACCTTTATCTTGACACTTCCTCATTTGCTCGCCCTGTTCCTTTTTAAAGGAATTTTTATTCTTAACTCGGCCTATATTACTCTTGAAAGTCAACATTAGCTTCCATATTATCATACCTGTTAATCTGGAGTAAATATTGGCAGTATGTGTTATGTTGTATATGGCTGGCTTCATTACGCATCTATCTGATAAGTGTCGTGATAAGTGTCAATGTTTCTTATTTTTATCCCATGATATAGGTCACTATGATAATACTAAAAACGTACCGTTCATGTCATTTAAGCGTAAAAATAGGTCATGTTATTTTGATATCTCATCTATTAAAAAAACAGTCACATGACCAGGAAGGCGATGAATGCTTAAATGAATTGTATATAACATAAAAGTACTTCTGAGGTGACAGAGAATTGACAAAAAAAAACAGTTTCTTTAGGTTCTCAGGGCGAATATATAATGGTGTAGAATGACAAAAAAAGTGTCGAGTATACTATATCCGAGTTGAAAATATTAGCAAAACGTTATAAACGTTAAGTAACATTTCAACTTCGGGTTTCATATAACAAATCACCAGAATAACATTTTTAAAATGTTGTCAAAACGTTATTTTAAAATATTTGTGGCAAACAGTTTTATTTCAATAATATTATGTTACCACAGTTTACATCTTTAATTTGTAAAACATTTCGTGTTTACCAGAATATGGGTATCATTCTCTTTAAAATTATGAGAAGCTTTAATGTTGACACATGTTCAGGATCGAAATCATTTCTTATCATGTTATAGCACGGGTTATAATATATATAAATAACGCCTAAGATAATACAAAAGACGTCCGAGATGCAATGTTAGTTGTTCAAGGTGTAATCTTAGACGTCAGAGGTGTGATTTTAGACGTCCGAGATGCAATCTTAGACGCCCAAGATGCGGTCTTGGTACTCTTAAATCTCGAACAGCACTAGAGTCAAGTTCCTTACAGAGTCAAGGTAACTTTGAGGCTTAGTATATAGAAATATGAACTTAATAGTCAGTTTGACATTTTAGAAAACACGTCCCCTGATCAGTTTAGAAAATTCTTTGATTGATCAAGTCTGCTAGTGTGTTGATTTTCATATAGCACTTTCTTATTTTCGCTTAATAGATATGGCAGAACCAAGTCTCGCATATTGACAGGTAGCAACTGCCAATAACAACTTGTTTTTGTGAAATTAAGCTCGGTTGTCTTACGGGTCAACCATTGATCTTCAAGCTATCCTCTTATTTTGGTCCTGTTATGTTTATTTGGAGACATAAGTATACTTATCTAACTTTCCACTCTAAGTGTTGTCACATGAAGTGCCAACACGTAGTGACGTAGGGTGATGTTGTTATTTTTGATGAAATTTAGCCCAACGGCTTTAAATAGCAAGTTCAAGTATAAGAAAGCTTAACTGTACTTAATTAATTAATACCTATTTCATTGACCTATGTTAACAATTCCGTAAGAGTCCGATATCTTCTGTTTCACATACTTACGTCAACATATCAAGTTTGGCATATCACCACTCTAAGAAATAAAGGTTCTAGATAGAACCTTTTTTGTCCTCTTAGGAGAACCCTCCCTCTTGAACCTAAAAAAAGGTTCTTTAATTTTGGAGAACCCTTAAAGGTTCTCTAAGGAACCGAAAACGGTTCTGTATTACATTTTGGGGGCCAGTTTCGATGGTTTTGGAACCATTTTTGGTTCTTTAGAGAATCTGTAAGGGTTCTCCTGATAGGACAACTTTAGAACCTTTTTAGAACCTTTATTTTTTTGAGTATATACTTCAGGAACGGGCCAAATACCCAACATCTTCTGTTTCATGGCTGATGAAGGGTATGGTACAAAACGACACTGAAGATATGCTTCGTTTCTTTTATAGTTTCACACAGTGACGTATAAGCTAGATAAATACGATAATAGTTATTCCTTTTAAATATTAAAGTTACAATTTAATTTCAAATGGAATCAGTTCACTGAGAGATAATAGAGAGTTTGCAAAATGCGGTTCAACAGTGCAAACTTCAAGAAGATTATCTTTTCAAAACCACTCAGGCATGAATGCATCCAGAAGTCGAAGTGAACGCCTAGATCGATTGTAGAAGTAAAGTAAGAACGGAAATACGTCAATTTAAGACAAATAGTTTCTGCATTACCTCATGTACTACAAAATTACAAATTATGTAGGCTATTAACTTTTAAGTTAAAAAAGACTCCAGAAATGTCAGATAACAGTTGGCAATAACAGATCACAACCCATGATAATAGATGATATTTCTTCACTGTAAAAGAACGATTAACCGCTCGAATAGAGTGAAAATGGAATCAATCTAAGTTCCGAGCTAAATATTTACTCTTTTATCTTTAGAGGGTAGGGTTCGAGGCCTTAGCTCATATTTTCACTTCCACGAAGCATGGAAGAAAGAGATGAGAAGGAACCACAACGACTTCGATCGGCCAAGTTTTAATCCGCTTATCTATTGACGCATGACAAGAAAAGCTATCAATGGTACCTCCTTTCATGTATGATCCATTTACCGCGATCGATGCTTGGCGAAATCATTACTGGAAAAAACTATAACAAACCCATCCACGAACAAACAAACGCTACCCGGAAGTAAGATTCTTGAATTTCACTGATGCTCTGAACATGTATAGTAGCTTTGTTTTGGGATCTACGGTCAAACTGTTTTCTTGATCGTATTGTGTAGAAAATGTCCTTTAAAACATCGAAAAGGTCGTCAAAATCGGCCGTTTTTTTGCCGAGTTTCAGCTTTAGCAAATAAGGTAAGATTTTTTTGACTTTTTCGATGAAAAATAAATGTAAAATGTTCTTAAATAATGCACAATGTTCCGGTTGAGTCCGGTACATAAAACCTGTTTAATTTAATAGTTTATATGTGTATAATCGTAACTAGTTAACTCGTTTCAGTGCCAAAGACTGCCAACTCTGAGAAAAAAAGTCATCAAAGTTCGGGAAAATTGGGCAAAATGGAAGAAGAAGATGGAGGCCATCAATGACCGATGATCACGTCACCAGAGAAAATCCTATAGGGTGCTTGCACGGAAGGTCATTAGTTCAAATCATCCTTCAGACACGCTCCAGAAGACATGCAAATACATAGAGTACAATACCAATCACCTATTTAACGCGGGGTATTGATCAAAGTAAATCCTCATGAATAACAATGTCAATTAAATGTCGGTAAAGGGAGTGGACAAAGTGAATGCGTTCGTTGTGGTTCCTTCTTATCTCTTTCTTCCATGCACGAAGTAATTGAAGAACTAAAAAACAAACTACCCAGAAGAAAACGAAACACGTCTAAAACTGTTAACATAATCAACGGTATCACTTTGGATTACTAAACTGTATATGTCCTTAGAGTTTAGACGTCTAACGAAATACAAGGACGCCATAATAAACATGTTTAATGCTTTCCGGCTAAAATGCTTCCTTCTCATGCTCAATATAGGTAAATTACTTTGGACTGTCTTAATAATGAAACTCACCCAAAGTTTACTCAGTTCAATCCTCAATACATAAAAGTAGTTGAATCAAATTCCCGGAGATGGTTCTCCTTGGATGAAGGTATACGGAGTTGTGTTACTGTTTTGGGGGGTAATTTTCAGCGTTTTTGGATATCCATATTTTGCACATACATTGTTATTGCTAATACAACTCTTTTCTGCATATCTACGTTACAATTCGTTTTGATGGTTTAGTAATACATGTATTATAAATTTTGTGACTGGATTTTGGCGTTTTCGATGCGTTTTAAGCTTACCGGGAATAAACGTTGATATCTGGTCCTGCTCCCTTTATAATTTTTCTTTGATCATCGGATTTTGCAAATAACAGAATGTAATTGAATCTGAATAAGTATCGGAGTCCTCTCGGTGGGTTTTTTCATGATATAATTACTTTGAATTCCATGTAACAACCCAAAATCTACTTCTGAATTCAGGGTTCAAGGCTGCTTTACGAACCGTGGTTTGGATTCCAGAGGGAGGGTGTCTGTAAGAGGCACAGCCATCAGAAAATGAATAACTGAGATCGCGCGCCAAATAAACTTACTGCAGTAATTTTCCTGGTCTGGAAAAAATTAGGCATAGGTGGGAATCGACAGTACCTCTCGGTTCTGAAGCCCGGATAATACCACTATAAACCAACTTCCTATACTATCTGCTCTACAACCTGTGATATTAATCCCTGATAACAGAATGTAGATTGGCTCTGAATAAGTATTGTAGTCCTCCCGGTGGGTTTTTTCGAGGCTCTCGTCCAAAGACCTCATTTTAAAATATGTCATATTCGTACCCAAATGCCCCTAATTTAGGTCCAAACGGTCCGTCTGTCACCAGATGACCCCCATATTTTGTAGATTTTGCTTTCAACGAATGCCAAAAATCATGCTATTACCCAATGATCCCATCTATTTTTTTTGTTCTCACCGAATGTTCATGACTGTGAAAGTACCAGCCCTACACCTATATCCACCTCATATTGAAGTGCCCCAGGCCCAAACCCACCCCAAACATGGTACATAAACACACAAACCAATACATCTGTAACCATAGCCCAATTTCTGTATTGCAGGTGTTTAACTTCAGATCAGATGATAATAGTTCCAGATATTATTCTGAAAAGCATGTCTTATAGCTACGTGATCTGGATTTCAAACAAAGGAAACACTCAGTTACGTAATTAGTAGGCACTACCATACCATTATGAAATGTAACTAGAATTGGTCTATGAAAAATGATATTTTCATGTTACACTAAAACATCATCGTTAATTACGTACACCTATTCTTATACATATAGTAGGGATGACCATCATAATTTCATGTTGCCCCTTTTGCTACAAAAGATTGTTTGCTGGAAAGAACTCATCAACAGAAGTATTTTGGCGGTTAAATGGTCAAAATCGGTCAAAAACTTTTCGAATTATGAATTTTCAAAGTTTCCCATTCTGACCGGTCATTGGAACGAAATAAATTGACAAAGTCTAAATATAGCAATGTGAGCAAAATTGGTATAAGCATATATTTACCTTTTATATTTCTTTATTTTAATATATATGCAAACATGAAACAAGCATATTGTGAAAGTATCAAAGGGTTTCTTATGAAATGGCACTTTACTAGTCAATAGCATTAAGTATTTCTTCAAACCGAGGCACTGAAATCATGCTTTTAGAAAACATTTGCCAAAAATCATCCATAATGGCCAAAGTGGCACAAAATCAAAAGTCCAGGTGAACTTTTTTTTTTTTTACAATATACACTACACATAAGAAAAATACTAATGTACTACAAGGGATTTTCAACATAGGAATCCAAACAATCAAGTACCAACATGCACAGCTTTATCCTGATATCACTTCTGGGGTTTTTTTAACAAAATGTTTAACCTCTATTGTGATTGGCAGCAGCATAAGGTATCTCTTTGATAGCTGATAATGCCCAGCCATTCAGCAAGTGGCTAATAACAGACCTTGATAGGCTTGAATGAATACTGTCATGTGCTACAAAACCATCACATCCAGGGCCTGGTCACCCCATATGCTACAGAGAGCACAGTACTTTAACAATGGAGTGAAAGACTCATTATTGATTAGGCGCGTATTTTAAAAGTACAGCTCCTGTGCGTGTATAGCAGCAAGTCAGTGCAGATGGTATAAATATAAGAAAATGTTTAGGGTTGAGATCAGGTGAATAATACAACAAATGAGCATGAAACTTCACATTTATGTTCAGAAAGGTGTCTATTTAACATGATTCGAAAGGTGTTTGGAAATTCCAAAGGGAAGCTGGTGATTTAATTTTTAACTCGAGATCTACTTGTCCGGTTTTTTTTTCCTTTTTACAGAGGGTATGATAGAGGTAATAACAACAACTCTGCCAAATTACAGCTCAGTAGGTCAAGGTCTGAATATTTTGTGCCATTCTGAGCAGTGCTGCACTGGGCCACTGGCAATTAAGCGCACTGTGGCGATTGACCAATTTTGACTCACACTTACAGAAAAACCAAATAAGTTATGATGCTGTAATTTGCAGGATAGTTACAAAACATAATTGGCATTAACATCTCTAATTTTTATAGAAAAATTATGAAAAATAAAAGAATGAGCTCAATTTAGAAATGTCTGTGCAAGCAGTGCACAGTTGAGCTCCCTGCATGTCTATGGGAGTGTTCTAATCAAGTTGATGGTTCATTGGTCATCCCTACATATAGTACTTGTTGTATCCACTCAAGCTCGGTTCTATAAAGAAGTCATCGTTAGCTTAAGAGAACTAATCACCATTTCTATTTTTGACATAAGTGCACTTACATGGGGTACTTTACATCAGATCCGCTGTACTTGGTGATCAATGCATGAAATGTCATTTCTCCCATGCTTTGAAACCCTATCTGTTCTACTCCAATATTCTGCATTCCAAACACTTAGCCATAAACGTATAGTAGCTGTCATTTTCGCAAGATATTAGGTTACATTAGGGTATTACTAAGTTGCAATACGTGATACATATCGCATAGTTCTCATAGAAAGTGAACCTTTCAATATTTTCTTTTTACTATGTTCCAATAACTGAATGGCTCAAGAGCGCAATGTGAATGCTTCATTCCCTTGGGCAATTTGTACTTCACGTCGTAGTGTTCTGTTATTTAACGCGCTGAGTGAACATCTTGTTCGTTTCTTTTCACTATGTATATACCTATCATTGTTTGGATTGTCCAACGAACTTGACGCATATAAGTTTTCTTTATAATTTGCTGTGTTAGCTACAATGAAGGAAAGTGATTAGGATAGCACAGTACATTAACTATTCTAAGAAAAAAAACTTTTTGTGCTGGGTTGCAGCAACCCAGCACAGTATTACTTGATATCACTTTTCTGTTGTTTCTATTAGCAATTTATGAACAAAACGGAAACCTGTGAAACTATTGCGAAAAATGATCAAGTAGTCATGAAAAACAGAAATACCAAAATGGGTGTGTGTACACCCAGCAAACACAAAACGTTTTCGACATCATTCGCAAAAGGTTATAAAAGGTTGTCAGAAAACGTTTAAATGTCGGGTTATATAAAGGGTATATTAAGGGTATAAAACGTTTTTATAACATTAAAAACAATTGTTGATAATTACTGCCCAGCAAAAAACAAAATGTTTTACAAAAAAATGTTTAAATGTCGGGTTATATAAATGGTATAAAACGTTTTAATAACATTCCAAAAACATTTTTGAAAACTTAATACAAAATATTCTAAAAAGAATGTTAGACGGGGGAATATACGGTTTGACCCCAAAAAAATTGCAACAAAAGTTTTTTTAACTGATTTTGGTACTATGGGACCTCAGGAATAACAGAAAAAAGTCCTAAAAATCGGGCTACCGGAAAGTGGTTTTCAAGATGGCGTCCAAAATGGCCGCCAAAAAATCTTAAAATTACTATAATTCATTTATTTTTCACCACAGAGTTGGAATTTTGGTGTTTTGGGGGTCATGTTTTGGGGGTCAATGATTCTATTATGATCAACAAAAATATTGCAGAGTGATCAGATAACCTAGAAATCAAGATGGCGTCCAAAATGGCCGCCGATACCCTTAAAATTGCTATAAATCACTTATTTCTTGTCATAGAGCTATAATTTTGGTGTCTATCCCTATGTTTGTGAGTTCAACAAATCCAATTAGGCCATTAAAACTTTCACCAAGTAATAGCATCCATCATGAACTTCAAAATGGCTGCCATTTCTGATATATTTTGCCAAAATTACAATTTTTTGAAAATAACAGAAGCTATACATTATATTTTTAATGTTTTATAAAACTGTTTTATTAAACAATTATAAAAATGATACAAAACAAATAAAATGGAATCATTAATTTTATCAATAAATGATTTATTCAATATATTTCCATCAATAAGGATATTGATATCTTATGGGAGCTCTCGATCAACTTCAAACAAGCAACTCCTATTTGGCCAGGAATGATGCACACTATCCATAGCGGAAACGAGCACCCGGGTCCGTCTTTGGTTGTGTTTTTGCCTATGATAGACATGTATTCAGCGGATAAGACCTGTATTCTTTCCACATTGTAGTTCCTTTGCAGTTTGGCAATAAAATATAACCTGTCACCAATAGTCATATTTGACCAGCCCCTATGCTGATATCATCCATGATGCACTGGAGAACAGCCCATTGAAAAGGATCGTCTTGCTGCTGGGTTGTTTTCATACATTCATGAATTTACTTGGAGCAATATGTACTCTAATGCAAGAGACAGGATTTAAAGACATCCTAGAATCTGTGTATGGTGAAAATGTTGTGCTTATGTTCACTGGAAAGTCCGTCCAAAGAGCATTCCAGGGCCACCTGCTGGTAGACAAGTGTCTTAACCAAATGATTGTATCAGATGTGCTGCATGATAATCCCCAATTTCAGACATTGATGGATGAATCTGAAGATGTGTACTCTTCTTTGATGGTAGCGGAAACAACATTGGAGAGTATTGAGACATCTGATATATTGGGCAAGATCAAGCTAGAACTTGAAGATGTTGAGAGTGGCCAGAGCGTTGATCATGGAAGATCGCACCGGATGTTGGTCCATGCACCTAAGTGCTGTTGCTGACTGCCTTCCAATTTTGCTGCAGCTGGACATTACAACTACTTGAAATCGGCATATCTCTACATTCAAGAGATGAGTGAGCTTGAGACCAAACATCCAGACGTTTTCCAGAAACTCTCCAATGACTTCCATGTCATTCGCCGCAGTATTATCAGTTTTGGGCAGGCCTAAGTTCAGATCTAGTAATCGAACAGACGTTAATGAGATCACTGAAGAGTACTGGAGGCTTAACACGTGAAGCGGTAGGCCTATGAACGAAGAGCAGCGATCACCATGGATGATGTCAACACCCATAACATCTGAGTATAACAATGCCATGCAGGAATTCAATCGCCTCTCCTACTCTACAAGTAAACAGCATAAAGAGTCAGCTAAATCAAGGATCAATAGAGATACATTAGACTTATCCAAATTAAGTTCAAAGTTGGATACTTACTCACACTTCTCTTCAGACCCTTCCTTAAGAAATGTTGTGAATGGTGTAGTGGCCGATGCCGATGTTAATGTTCATGAGTATGAGTCAGTTGGTATGGCAATTGTAGCCAAAATGCATGACCAACCAGTCTTTAAAGTATCATTCAAGCGCAAAGACAAGGCAAAAACCCTTGGAGATTCGTCTGCTGTACCAATTGCTCCAGATCAGACCATTGACCCCGCCCTCTTATTTCAACGGTGTGTAGTAGTGTTGCAAACAGGAGAGCTTTCAATGCAAGAGGTTATGGATTATGACCTCATTATATTTCCTCCCACCTTGTTTAATGCTAGAAACATTTTCCGAGAAGCAGATGAGCCTCAAATAGCTACCATTATCGCTGAACATTCAAGCAACGTGACGTCAGGTGATTACGAAGTCCTCAAAGAGTCTTATCCAATTACTGATCATTACGTCCTTGATGGCGGTTCCTTGTTGCATCGAGTACCATGGAAAACTGGAGACAGTTATGGGTTGATTACACAGTCATATGCAGACTTCACTGTTTTCCATTATGGATTGGCAACTGTGGTCTTTGATGGGTATGGTGGAGGTCCGTCCATCAAAGACAATACACACCAACGACTCAACAACCATTCTCCCAAACCAGTCAAGGCAAATCATTGAGGAGTTTGGTAGCAAGGCTATGACTGTTACGTTTGGCAGCAATGGGGAGAGTTCACTTGCAACCCTGCGCTACAACATATTTGTCAAGAAGATAACATCTGCAAAATAGTTTGTCACTCCTGAACGTTTGCCTCCTAGTGCATCGGCCACCAAATGTCACTGCCGCGGAGTTTACTACCAGATTATGGTCTGGATGGGGACGAACAATGGTATGGATGTCTTGGACTGGGGGTGGAAAATAGACAGCAATCAGATGGTTCCGATCATGACTGACATAAAGGCTGCCCCTGATAACCTACTCAAAATGATCCACTGTAATTGCAAAAACTGCCCACCTCGCTGCAGCTGCCAAAGATATACCATGTCATGCTGGATGTGGTCCCTGCCAAACTGACTCAAGTGACAACCCACACAGCAATCAAATAGTTATGGAAGATGAGATGGAGAGTGAAAATGATGTACTATAGCTAATTAACTCAATTAAAATGATCAGCATTTTAGTCCTGCCTGAGTAAGGGACGTCATATGATATTGACAATGAAGACTTGTAGTAAAACATCATCATCATGTGCCTATATGTATGACTGAGTATACAAAAAATTGTATGAACTCTTTATGCCTATTATGTCAGAGTCTACATAATATTGTATGAACTCTCTATACCAATTATGTCCGAGTCTACATAATATTGTATGAACTCTTTTCCAAATTAGACTCTTTAATTTTGACTAGCCAATTTATGACAGCCAACATTTGACCTGCCTATTGTGTCTCACCAATATTGACTTTTATATTATCATTGGTGAAATTGGGCAATCTATTTCAGCTTAACTAGGAGACTTGTCTCAGTACTCCTGCATAGGGATGGTAGGGATATCAACCAACCAACCAACCAACCATCGCACTGCATTTTTTTTTCGACTCCATCAGTGCTGGCAACTTTGTGGCTGTTGTCTTTACCCACTGGGAAGTACTTGTAAGATAATATAAATACAGTTCAAGTCATTTTAAGGTTTTTCTCACTTTACCAACCAATAGTGAGACACGTCACTACCAACCTCAAACGACAGGTAATACAGTATAAAACAATTTTGGCGACCATATTGGATGCCAAATTTAAATTTTTGGTTGGACCTCCAAACATGGGTGTAGATACTAAAATGTCAACTTTCAATAGATCATTATTGCGTTAAAAACTATCACCTAAATGCCAGATTTTAGGCAGCCATTTTGGATTTATAGCTTGCTTATCTGATTAATCTGAAATATTTTTGTTAGTCAAAGAGGAATCCTTGACCCCCAAAACTTGGGTGTAGACACCAAAATTGCAACTCATGGGTGAAAAATAAGTAAATTATAAGGTTGTTTTTTTTTGCGGCCATTTTGGACGCCATCTTGGATTTCTAGGTTATATGATCACTCTGCAATATTGGATGATCTCAGCATAGTGGCTGGTCAAATATGACTATTGGTGACAGGTTATATTTCATTGCCAAACTGCAAAGGAACTCCAATGCCCTGGCTCCAATGTGGAAAGAATACAGGTCTTATCCCTGATTACATGTCTATCATAGGCAAAAATACAACAACCAGCGGGAGAGCGTGGCGCAATGGTTAGGGTACTTGCCTTTAGTGCATGAGGTAATGGGTTCGATTCCCGGCGGTGGTGATTTGCTGGGATATTGACTTGGAGAAAAAGTCTGAAATTAATTGGCAACATCTGTAGATTAAATTCAGACTTTCGCTCTCCCCATGGTTCATTTACAATTGGGTAAATAAATCATGAAAGTACTCCGTCCTTCGGAGGGTACATTAAGCCGTTGGTCCCGTGTGCAGAGAGCCATACCTGTACATGTATCTCGCAGCCACTTTCGAAAAGTGTAGGGTGTTAACCCCTGACTGTTCCCAACCCGTCCCGGTGTTCAAATAGACCCCAATGGAAATAAGCTTCAATAGAGGCTTTTTTGGGTTATCCAGGGTTGTCCAAACCCGACCAAATCAAATCAAATCAAATCAAATCAACCGAAGACTGACCCGGGTGCTCGTTTCCTCTGTGGATAGCGTGCATCATTCCTGGCCAATTAGGAGTTGCTTGTTTGAAGTTGATCGAGAGCTCCCATAAGATATCAATATCCTTATTGATGGAAATATATTGAATAAATCATTTATTAATAAAATTAATGATTCCATTTTTAATTGTTTTGTTTTTTTAATTGTTTAATAAAACAGTTTTATAAAACATTTAAAAAAAAATTGCAATTTTGGCAAAATATATCAGAAATGGCAGCCATTTTGAAATTCAAGATGGATGCTATCACTTGGTGAAAGTTTTAATGGTCTCAATGGATTTGTTGAACTCACAAACATAGGGATAGACACCAAAATTATAGCTCTTTGACAAGAAATAAGTGATTTATAGCAATTTTAAGGGTATCGGCGGCCATTTTGGACGCCATCTTGGATTTCTAGGTTATCTGATCACTCTGCAATATTTTTGTTGATCATAATAAAATCATTGACCCCCAAAACTTGGGTTTAGACACCAAAATTCCAACTCTGTGGTGAAAAATAAATGAATTATAGTAATTTTAAGATTTTTTGGCGGCCATTTTGGACGCCATCTTGAAAAACCACTTTCCGGTAGCCCGATTTTTGGGACTTTTTTCTGTTATTCCTGAGGTCCCATAGTACCAAAATCAGTTTAAAAACCTTTTGTTGCAATTTTTTTGACGTAACCCCCCTTATTTTCATATATTCCCCCGTCTATGTTATTTGGGGGGTTGAAAAAATATTTTACTAAAAATGTTGGCCCAAAATATTTGCAATAACGTTTTAAATACGTTTTCATGACCTTTATATAATAATATAATACAAAAATAAAAATATTTTAACATAATGTTATTCAAGTGTTGACAAACTATTTGGCAAAAAATGTTTGCAAAAATAGTTTAGAATAAAATTTTGTAAACATTTTTAAAATATTGTTGTAGTGTGTTTTCATACAAAACGTTTTAAAACGTTTTCAAGACCTTTATATAACCCGACATTTTAATGTTATTAAAACGTTTTTACCTAAACCAAAAGCCAAAATATAACTTATCAAAACGTTTTAAAAACGTTTTTGTGTTTGCTGGGCAGACAACAGAAATATTGCGTTGATTTCGAGGTAAAGTAGGTATATTTTAAACGCATTTCTGAACCTAAAATGTTCTGCTGGGTTCTCTCCACTAGCACACCAATCTTGGCAGGTTATAGGATGTGTGATTAGTGACACAGGGTACCATACATGTAGTTGCATTTCAGTATCTGTTCTTTTCAAACAGCGCCCCCAGGCGATGCTTCCCTATTAATAATTCCACCGAAACGACTTACATACGATTTGGGCTGTTTCTCCAACTTTTTGATACACCATTGACAAAACAGGCGATAAGCGAGCTATTAGCACCATCGGGTATACTGAAAATGTAGTGCCGCATGTCCACTTTCAATTTGTCATGGGTTTGTTTTGCACGGCCGTAACTGATTGAGAAAGAGATTATACATAGTTGAGGCGGTATGTAGAATGTATGAACTGTTTGAAGTAGAGGGCAACCATAGGGCTTCACCATTAGATGCTATAGGGGTTATAAAAAGAAAAATAGCATGCACCATGCGCCGAATCAACATGATTGGCTAAATGATTAGTGTCCTTAGTGAATCTTAACGAGCCTTAAATAAGTACATACTCATTACGGACTCATCACGGAACAAAATATTGTTTGCGTAATTACAAATAATTGTTGCGGCTATACGATCCTGTAGGGTTATTTGGGTGTATTTTTGAAGGTCATGGGCTCAAAATATTGCTTAGCAGACAACATATTCGAGTTTAGCATAACCAAATTAACGAAAAAAGCTAGGTGCCAACTTTTACGCAAACTTTCCGCTAGGAACGCGATTTTTCCAATATAGAACCAGTCTATTACCAATAAATCCAATCCAGATTAAATGTAAATGTCAAGCTCAGCCTTATTGCAGTGAATCATCTCAACACTTAAGACAGATCCGAGATCATAAGTATAAAGCTCGAGAGAGGGTGACCGTGTTAGAGAATTCCTGCAAATCTTTAATTTACTTGCCAAGATCTATTTTGCTCATTTTATCGAGTACTTCAGGTTTGTAAAGTATATTATTAAGAATATCTTATATCGTATCCAAATGTGTTGATTAAAACGTACTTTTGGGTCATGAGGCGTTGACTAGTACACGGAAAATCATTCAATGTGGTTAAACGAACCAATAGTTTGTGTCATACCAAACACGGTATTGTCTCCTTTAATATTTGCTCAATCTGTTGTCGTGGTGATCACGTCTACAGCTTTTTATCCAAAGGCAAATACGCAATACCAATCACATCTCGCTTTATAGCTTCCAAAGAAACAATAATAAATCACACTGTCTGCTCCCTGCTAAAATAAATCGAAACACACTGAGAATGGATTTCCTAAAAAGTATACTACTGACGAACTTACATTGTATTTTAATTGTGATTTAAGTTGCGCATCTTATTTGCCTATAGAAACAAATGTGAACTGTGAACCCAGCAAACACAAAACGTTTTCGACATCATGCGCAAATTCTGGTGTTAAAATTAGGCGTAAAATTTAGTCTACTGGTATAAGTTTTTCGATTTTGACAGGCTTGAACTTCGAAGGTGTGCATTTTTTGGGGGTTAACTTTTTAAAAGCACATCAACGTCCAGCACGACTATGCATAACAATAGCGGGTGTTCATGAACGTTCTGAGTATGACGGCTTTATTATCGGCATTAAGTAATTTGGTTTATGTTCAGCAGCAACGTTTTTCAGTATATAAATGGTCCGACAGTATTAGCCTAATGTATATATTTCAAGGCAAAGAACTACAAAAACAAATTGTATTCTACATATTATGTGCCAAGCAAGTCGACACCGTACATTTCAAAGTAAGGGTAAATGGTCAATCTTGGAAGCCAACAAATCTTAGGATATTGCATCTTGCATCTGCCAGCCATAGTCGGTCGTTGCTTTTGCATTAATGTACACAAAATGGCAAACTGTTTTGCATTATTTTGGAGCATTAGGTTTTATTTTAATTCACCCAGTTAATAATTTATTTGTCTAGACTGTGTATATAAATAAATTATACATAATAGCGACAGTGTTTGAATATGTCTAGATTTTGTTATACATTTTTCAAAATACAGACGTATACCTTTCTTATACTGATATCTTTTGGTTTAGCACTGTTGGATCTCTTTGGAAGATTAACACATATTTTTCAATTGTTCGACCAAAGCCCTATCCTGGAGGCAGACCCATTCTTAAAGTAGATTCATTCAGTTCAACTCAATTTATAAAACGATGATAAGGGTGTTCCAAAAATTAACATAACCCTCATTGTTCCCTCGTTTTCTCCTATTTTTGGAGGAAAAAAAATATATTTTGGTATTTAAAAAAAGTTTTAGTCGTTAGCTTTAAGGACTGGGGTATGGGCAAACTTGAAGTACATGTATATAACTGGGGAGCGGAAGCAATGAGTTGCCCCAGATCACAGCGGGAGGTAGTGACTAGGCCGCCGAGTGCGCATATGTACGTCGTATTTATTTTGGAAGGTTCAAGTTTGTTTTAAATTTTGAGACGTTTTTCCAAAATTTTGTATTTTTGGTAATATTTCAAAAAGGCGACATGCCAAAGGCAAATCTTTAGGCACATACTTTGTTATTCTTAATACAGTTCTTTTCCACATACCTACGTTACCATTCGCTTTGGTGTTTTATTAATAATATATGTGTTGTGACTGCAATTTATCGTTTTCAATGCGTTTTAAGCTTACCATAAAAATAACGCTGATATCTGGAAATGCTGCTTTTAGAATGTCAGTCTGATCGTCGGCTTTTGTAGGCACATAATGCAGATTGGCTCACGAATAATGTTATATTCCTCTAGGTGTCTCTGTCTACGATATGATCCTTTTGAATTAATTGTAACAAGATTATAATTTACCTCTGTATACATGATTCGTAGCTGTGTTTGGAATATATTAATCGACTGGCGAGAGTGTCTTCATATTTCCCGCATTAAAGCTTGCGTCTACGCCTATACAGGTTGAGTCAAAAAGAAGTAAACTCATGTTTGAGGGGTTGTAACTAGATATCTGTAAGGAATCTGCTATAAATGAAAATATCATTGGAAAGAGCAAAGTCTACACGTCTAAATAAAAAAAAGGAATTGTTGCAATTGCTCATAACAAACTAAAGGTATACTCATTTGAATATAACCACCCATTTTTGTAGCTGCACACGGCTGATTGATTTCAATTTCGACGAATCAACAAAGTGCTAACAGGATTTATTGTTGAAATGACAACTTTTGCTTTTAATTAATATTCAACAAACAATGCATGTAAACTCAAGATGAAGTCCATGACGGTACTGTAGTTTGCAGGGATACCAAATCAAGTCTTTACGAACAATCAGGTAGAAGCTTTATTGGGGAATGTTGGGTAAAGCTGATCTTTGGGTCTTGCTGTAACGCATATCTGACTCTAGCAATGTTCACTTGTGATTTAGCAGTTCGTGTTCTGCCTGAAACTTCCGGCTGTCTGTTCCTTAGTGTCCCATGCACATTGCGCTTGTTCACATTCTTATATACTGCTCCCTTACATGGAATCCGATTAGCTGTGGGACATTGGAAACGTGCGCTCCCGTGCAGTAAATTGTGGTGCCATGTTGTCATTTATGTATTTATAATGCAGCGCAATGAGGTAAAATTCATATTAAAAAGAACCCTTTAACATGTGGGAATTATTGATCGTAACTTTATTTACATTTGAATATCGCGCCTTATCAATCAATATAATAGGTACTTGGAGAGTGAAACCGTGTGCAGCTACAAAAATGGGTGGTTGTATTCAAATGAGTATAACTTGAGTTTCTGTGAGTAATTGCAGCATTTTTTTTATTATTTAGACGTGTAGAATTTGCTCTTTCTAATGATGTTTTTATTTTTAACAGATTCTTTACAGATCTCTAGTTACAGCCCCTCAAACACGAGTTTACTTCTTTTTGACTCAGCCTGTACAGGGAACACAAAGGCTAAAGATAGCATTATGAGATTTATCTTTTATTATTACACTCTTCTGTGCATCTGCGTCCGTGGACGAGCGGTAAAGAACGAGAATGATAATCAATGACGCGTGGAATCGTTGGTTCGAGTCCCATCGAACCTGTGGAAACATTTTTTCTTCAAAATTCATGATCGCATTCCGAAATGAGTACCTTGTCGGCAAATCGTGTATCGTATCCTTAAACAAATCCTAGTGCACGCACATTTGTGGAAGACGTGCTAACATCCGCAAGTGATATGGCCGAGAGCTGTTTATTGAATTCCCATGGTTTTGGCAATCTAATCACGTCTTTGCTTATAATTAGTAACCAATGTGTGTACGCTTTCCGTACAATTTTCTTATTTGTTTACTTCGCTGTTAATCACACTAGAAAGATAATGAAAGTAAACACACGAAATCAACCAACAGGTATTTCTCTGAAATCTCCATAAGAATTTCAAAATATCCAATTTGTTATTATCTTTCTAGGAGCTATCATATCAAGCTGGTTTGTAATAACAACCGGATATCATATTTACTATTTTTTGCAATATGATCTTTCGTTCAAATGATTACAATATAGCATCATTATGTTGACTTACTTTACTAAGTTTACAGCAGGGAAAGAAGGAAGCAGAAATGTAAAGCCATTTTGTTCTCCAATGATTCATAACACCCAAGATCAATACCAGTTTTCAATGTATAAAACTGAATGTGACTACATCCAAATACAACTACAATAATCTCAGATCCATTCTTTCGCCTAGGGTGCATCAAACCCTCTTTCTTTGGTATTGGTATGCAAATGTGACCTGTTCTGACAACCCGTTCGGAACAAGTCGCATTTTTGATATTTCATTATTTCATCAAAATGTAAGCATGAAACGATAAGCTTCAAAATGATACCATACCAAAAATACATACATAGCATCAATACTTTTCAAGATATGGATAATTTTGTAAATGATATACCTTGATAGTTTTACCGACCGGCTATTCGAAGTAATGCGCTCATTGGTTTCATGCTTTAAACAGGATTGAATAGGGATTATCACAGCTCAACATTACTGTCAATTATTGATTAAATAACCATCTTTTTAATAAGTACTTTCAAGGATTTGAACGTCCATTCAGTCCCAAGGTCAAATACCTTGAAATTAAGAATTCCAAAATAACATCCCACATATATGACTGAACTTGATGTGGGTGGGGGCTCTGATTTTTTTTTATATGGGTATGTGTGTGGCGAGAGACCAAACTTCCCATTTCATAGCCTTAGAATTAGGAGGTCTCGATTTATTGTAGTTGCTTAACTTGAGGCTGTCACATATATTTCCAATTAAGCCTTTACTCTCTAAAGCATGTTGTTTGTCCTTAAGCGCGACGTAATCTCGATCTTAGAGCTAAGAAAAACACAATTACTTACTCGGCACCATCATACCATACGGAAATGTAGCTAGAATTAGACATTACAGTTTAAAGTTACACTATAACAGCAGAGCACTAGAATTAATAATAACATCAATTCCTAATATACATGGTGTATCAAAATTAAGTATACAGTTTGAAATATGCCGTTAGATTAAAAAGTAACAATTCTCTGTTTGACCTATTTCAAGAAAAGTGTCGCAACTTTGTAAAATGCACAGAAACAAGGTTAACTTATGCGGCCATTAAGGTTGACCTTTATATAATACAGGGTGTATCAAAATTAGGTATACAGTTTGAAAAATGCCACTAGATTAAAAAGTATGAGGTCTTTGATCAAATTCTCTAGTTGATAACTTAATCAACTTCTTGTCCTCCTACAGCTGAAAAATCACTGCCGTGTTAATAATAATAAAGATTTGGTGACTACTGGGATATTAGCAGCAGATCTTCCAGTTCGGGGGCGACCACAATGTTCTGTATTCAGATTACGACTCGTTCCAGTTATCTGATACTACGCAACATTTTTGTAAATAGCGCCACGTGAAGGGGGACGTGCATTTGGGTACTGCTGACGGAATCTCCGAAGCACATCTGCTGGACTCTGGGTGCGATGGTACACTGACACTGCAAAAAGGAAGGCCCTTTGCTCTGGCGTGTACTGTGTAGTATTCATTTTAATGTTTATATTCTCTTTGTCAAGTAAAACCTAGCATATGTAAGGAGATCTATCAAAAGTCACGTGTTATGTTACTCACACATGCACAGGATTGGAACCCTAACAATGAGGGAAAATGATCTGTACATCTGCATGTTTCTCTTGGCTACATAACAATAACAATCACCGGAAATTTAAACCCAATTGACTGCGCAACTGATTTTTGTACTCGGTTCACAAAAGTCGCCACCAAATCCTTATTAATGGTCACACGCCAGTGATTTTTCAGCTGTAGGAGAACAAGATGTTGATTAAGTTATCAACTAGCGAATTTGATCAAAGACCTCATACTTTTTAATCTAGTGGCATTTTTCAAACTGCATACCTAATTTTGATACACCCTGTATTATGTAGCACATGTTGCATACAATAAAGGTCAACCTTAATGGCCGCATAAGTTAACCTTGTTTCTGTGCATTTTACAAAGTTGCGACACTTCGTGAAATAGGTCAAACAAAATGTGCGCTTTACCTGGTGGTCAATATGATCAATGCACGGTACATGTCTTCAATGTATACAGTAGCGTAGCCAGCGGAGTGGCGGGGGGGGGGGGCTGACAAAAATGAAAGAAAAAAGTGCCCTTCTGCCCAAAAATGAAAGAGAAAATCTAGAGAGCAAGGAATAGAAAAAGGACAAGAAGCCCATTTTCTATCAAAATTCACCCGATCATGGGCCACAATAATGTAAAAAACATTTGCTTGCGCGCATATTGTCACAATAAAGCTATTTTTAACCACGATCATGGTCAAAAATAGTGTAAAATTCAAAATTTCTGTGCCTTACGCGCACACAGCGTACCATTAAATCTTTTTTGGAAGCGCGAAGATTATGTACAGTTTGTCTAAAAAACCAAAAATTGCATGATGCAACTGCAATTTTTTCAAATCTTATTAATCCACCACAAAAACGTTGCAAACAGAAAGAACGCAGCAAGTTTTTAAAGGCATCAACTTCTGTTCCTTTTTCTTTAATTTTCTTTTCTGGAATACCATTTCTGACCGTTCTGACAAAACCAGGAACAAATCGCATATTGGACATTTCATGATTCGAATAAAATGTAAGCTCTGGCCAATGATACTATAATTATATAAATATCATCACTACTTTTCAAGATATGGATAATTTTGTAAACGATACCTTGATATTTTTTCCCAAATTGCTATTCTTTATAGTAATGTGTCTTACACAGGATTGAATAGGGGTTATCACAGTTTAACTCAAAATTGTTGATTAAATAAACTTTTTTTTCATGAGTACTTTTAAGGATTTGAAAGTCCACTTAGTCCCACAGTCAAATACCATGAAATTAATAATTCCAAAATTTAATTTTTTACGCGAATATCATTTGTAACTCAAAAACCTACCTGGCGACTTGTTCCGGGTTTTGTTTGAGCTGGCCACATTTAAAAAAAAACGTGATTATGCTATTTGTGCTATTTGTACAGATTGCACATTTTCTTACAACTGTTGGCTATTCTTGCAATTGACGTTGTCCGTATCACATAGTGACGTAATTCCAAAATGCGTATTTTGGGAAAAAGGGCATTGAAGGTTTTTTGACAAATTAATTGTTTCAGTACTCTTAAAATATACCATATAGTTAATTGAATGAAAGTCATTCCAGTCTAAAGAAGACATTGATCATCAAATTAATATAAATGGTATTTAAATCATAGATTCTTGACTTTATTCATCAAAGAAACAAATACGGCAGTATAGGCAACGGCAAAGATTAGACATTGTGAGATACGACGCAAAAACACCGTTGTAATTCAATGCGACAAAATACGTCAGTATGTGAAACGGTGTTTTTTACAAACGGTTGGGCAAACGGTAGCATACGTCACTATGAAACACGCGTAAATGAACGGCTTTTATCAGCAAATACGCCGCTATGTGAAACGGATATTAGAAATAAAGCAAATACGACCAAGCATCATCCATAGTCAGGTATTTTTAGAATAGTGTTATCTACTTACTATGCCAAAATTCATGACAATGTTGAATACGACATGACACTATGTTATACGGCCGGCTATTTTACAATGAGTAAAAATTGCATGTGCACGTGGCTATTTGTGCAAATTGCATGTACTTTCTTGAACTGGGCTATTCGGGCAACTGTCTGACATATATTGCATGAAAAGTGGCTATTAATACAATTTGTAAAAATTGCTTGACTGTTTATTCTAGTTGTATCAATTACACACTTTTTGCTTTTGCAATTGTAGGTTATTTGTGCAATAGCTAACCTTGCATCTTTATGAAGATGAACGCAACCCCTAGGCTAGGCATTATGAAAGATATGAAATACCATTGATTCGTTTGAACACGAAAAGGAGGATCTTAAATGCAATTATGTTCAAAACCGGCGAAGTTCGTTCAGAAAAAGAGTTGCGTAATCATACTTGCTGGCACAGAATATTATTTTGGCAATTGAAGAAATCTGGTAATGTCAGTGGCATTTGTTTCCATGAGAAGGGCGTTTCCATAATCAAACCTTGAAAGCACTAATGAGCGGACGGCATAATTGCAGGTTTCAAAGTCCAGAAAACGGTTGATTCATGAGGTGTTTCTCAGATGATCCATTACACTTACCCATGAAGATGAAATATGAGCTAACATTGACATGTGTGTGTCGAAAACTAAGCCAAGATTGCGAATGGTCTGAGCTACTGAACGCTACTCACGCTACTCACCATCCCAAATTGTCGTGCTAAAAGTCGATCGATACATTTTCTTGGTCAAATATTTTTTTTTAGTATTGTCGTATAAAAACATTGTGCTTATATACCTGGTTTTAAAATTAGGCATGAAATTGCGTTCTTCAGTAAAATGTTTAATTTTTATATACCTCAACTTCGCCGTTTTTTTTTTTTTTTTTTTTTAATGAAATGTTTAGCGTTTCAAACTAATATATTTTTTCCTCTCCTCCTCTATGAGGTACATCGTGTTTGCCTATGTATTATAGTTTTGTCAGAATATCCGTTTTGATGTTATCATTTTTACACTTGCGACTGCCAAAATGTCCAACTCAGTATATCATTTCTAATATAACCAGCAGAAATAATCGATATTTCTATTGTGGCTTGCAAAATCATCCATCCATGGATACATTCCCGAGTTGATTGTGACAAAATTTGCAGTTGGAATTGAAAAAAATGGTGTAATCAAAAACCAAAATTCTGAAATTCGAAAACATTACACTAGAAGCCTAAAGTTCAACACCAGGATTTGACAAAATATACAGTACCAAATATATTAAGTTGTTTTCTGACATTTACCACAAAATTGAAAATTACTGCTTTTCTTTTGACCGAGAAAATAAATGTGAAAAGGTGTAACTAAAATGTTGCTAATTTCAACACCGAATTCGATCGTTACCAGTGCCTAATTAAGTGACTGAGTGGGTTTTGTGTACCACTAACCATTGACTGACTAGCGTTCTGAGTGTGAGAAGGTTGAATAATATCAGGACCAACTTGGAGTGTGACTGGAAGCATGCGGTCTTTTTTATGGCAACGAAAAATGCAGCTTTCCCATTGTCCAGTTTTAGATTCTAGTTCCAGATTGCATTCTCATTTATACACCGAGGAAGTATGGTGAGTGCCGACTGGATTGATGTGGCACTAGTAGGATCAAAACGAG
Organism: Amphiura filiformis; assembly: GCF_039555335.1. Taxonomy (NCBI): domain Eukaryota; kingdom Metazoa; phylum Echinodermata; class Ophiuroidea; order Amphilepidida; family Amphiuridae; genus Amphiura; species Amphiura filiformis. The sequence goes on from NC_092635.1 coordinate 8,946,348, forward strand.
TGTGTATGTCATCTGGTGTATAGTTGTATGTAATCTGCATACTGGTGGTAACTCAAGCCATGTTTCAACTTAATTAGTGTGTATTCTATAAAGCAAGTCATTTGTCCTAGCGGGTACTGATCTCGATCTCAAAGCTAAGGAGAAAACAGTTACTCTGCATATCCATACCATGCTGAAAAATAACTCTATAGAATATTTCTATTAAAGAAACATTAGATAAAATTTCTGCATGATGCACAGTCAACTTCATCCCTGCATGCGCTTACCTTTTGCTTTCATGCTATACTTACCCTTTGCTTGCTTGCTATTCATACTATACAATACGATTGTAGGCTCAGGAGGAATTCCCATCAGCCCTCCAGGTTTACCTCTCTGTAGTTTCCAACCACCACGTTCTCGACGATTGCAAGTCAATCGCGTACCACTTGTTATGGTGTTGCTTTGTCTTGCGGCAAAGATCACAGACAGGGCTCTGAGGGGTAACGGTTCTGTGACTTGATAGCTATCATGGCCTTATTATGTGCCTGGATGTTATGTATCGTCGGCCGTATCACATACTGACGTATTTGCAAAATACGCATTTCGAGAAAATCGAGCTTGAAAATCTAGCGATTTTCATTTGCTGCATAATCTTGATTAAAATATTATTGTCGATTAACAGTAATGCAAATATACTGTATTTTCATATAATTTACTTATCACTATCAGAGCCTAACTTATTCTGCAAAAAAATCAGGTTTAAATAAAACACGTCACTATGTGAAAAAGACTAATGTCAATTTCGCCATTCAAATGACAAATACGTCGCGCAAATACGTCAGTATGTGAAACAGTTGCGCAAATACGTCAGTATGTGAAACGGCAAATTCTTCAAATTGCAGATACGATATACTAGGCTTGCGCAGTATAGGTGATCTGCAAATACATTGTTGTGTTTTGTACCTTGTCCGTTGGAGGCACCATTACCTACTTTGTATTGTATGATGATTTGTTAAAAGAAATTTTCAAAATGGGACCAAGTTTCAAATAAGGAACAGATGCATGGACTTTTTAAAACTTGCTGCTTTCTCTCCGTTTCAATGCTTTTGGGGTGGATTTTCCTTTATTTTTTTGAATGTACTTCAATATAACCAAGTTTGAAAAGTCATCAGTTTGTAAAGTAGCCAAATGAAAAGAATAATATACTAATTTTAACTCATGCAAATTATTAATGTCCCGGTGCGTTTATATCTTCAAATGTTGCAATTGCCCGGTGCAATTGCCCGGTGCAATTGCTATTGTACCACCCACCCCATTATTTGTTTTTCGGGGAGGCATTTATAAAATCTTGGAACTTCTTGGGTAATTTTTTTTTTATCGACGTGTAAGATAATTTTTCTAGGGTACATACTATAGACTTGACCATTAGTATGGAATATTTGTTCTAAAAATTCCAAAACTGGTCTGGAAGGGGTCTGCAAAAACCACACGGGGTAAATACTAATTTGGGTGTGTCAGAAGATGGCGTTAAGTAATTATTTGACAGAAAATGTGCTTTCCATTAGTTTAGATTATGGCGCTCATTATGTAGTGAATCAGCTTAAAATGCCGGATTTAAGGAGACTGAATTTGTAAAATTTCTATATTGAGGTTACCTAAATACCAATAAATGTTCATCAAAACTGAAATGCACTTGTAATCTACCAGTTTTAAAGTGAGAGGAGCTTCAAAAATATGGCTCTGAAAAGTGGTACGCACTCAGAAAGTTTAAATGGCCCCTGGGGCTAAATGTTATAAACTTACTGTACACAACGAAACAGCATGAGTTCGTTTGACAACCAAGCATCCGCGCAGTTGTTTTGTACCATACGTTTATATTTTGTATTTCAGCTAGGTATAGTAAATAGTCTAAAAATGGCTACAGTTATTGTTCGGTATAGACAGGTATGAAGGTATTTATCTATAGTATTTATACATTTACTAAATTAAGGGATAGAGTAGTACTATGAAGTAAGTCCCCAGTTTCCGTGAATTGGCATAGATTTGATATTTTTGCATAGATACCAATGAGATATACAATGATCTCTGACTGATGTATCAATGAACTCTGACTTGAGCAGGGGTTTACAAAGTTCATGTGACAATTCGTCGCCAGAGTGCTACACTATCGTAAGTGACATTTTTGGCCAAAATGAGATTTTGACGAATTATGGAAGGCCATATAAAAGCGCACATTTTAAACTAAGTTTTGAGTTTCAAAATTGCTTAATTATTTTTTAATTAATAAAATAAAATATCGTAAGTGCAATGCAATTTTAAACAATGCATGCAAGACTATCGTATGTGCCACTTACGATAGTCTTGCACGCTAATTCTGTTTTTCATTTTTCTGCAAGACCATCGTATGTGCCACATACGCTACTTTATTGGGCCTAAACAACAAAATCACGGAATGCTACACCATCGTAAGTGCAAAACAGTCTCTAACACATCACTGGCTGTGACGCTGACGGCTGTATGCGTTGCCATCATGCTGGCTAAGTTCATAGCTCCCGTGACTGGTAATAGAGACGATAATTCCGGTGTTTTTAGTTTTAGATTCATTAATAAATCTTGAGAGATGACATTACGGCAAAAGGTGTCTTGCTGTTGTAAATATTACGTGCCAAAATAAATTAACACTTGTTAAGAAACATAAAATGACAAAATATTGGATATTTGAGCCGATATTACGTATATCCTAATTTAGCAATGAATGCTACACTATCGTATGTGGCACATACGATAGTGTTGCACTCTACACTTATTTCTATTTGAGTGCAACACTATCGTATGTGGCACATACGATAGTGTTGCACTCTACACTCATTTCAATTTGAGTGTAACAGTATCGTATGTGGCACTTACGACATCTAAATCAGTAAATAATTCACCGATTTATTAACTTTAACACCATTTATATAGTTTATATTATTAAAATCAAATTGCTTTACATTCCCGAGTCATTTTATGGCTACTTGGAAACAAATGGCTACGCAAAACACAAAAATGCTCCTCCTGTAAAACTGTCCGAACTGCACTTACGATAGTGTAGCACTCTGCCGACGAATTGATTTGCTGTAATTTTCAAGGTCATTTGACCGTTTGACCTCTGATCAAGACATGGCTACCAGAAAATCATGAATATCGTTTATTTTTGGTAATACTGCAGTTCATACCTATGCAACAAGACCAGAATTGTGAAATTTGACTCAGTAAAATTGGAAAATGCTCCATGGATTCTAATAATGAGCGTCAATACGATTGACATGCGTTGCATTGTTCTCAATATGTTCGTTTGATAAAGTTACAACTAGAGCTAATTGCGCATACACATATACGCGACCTTAGCAATAGCTAATTACCTAGGCCTATAGCTAATTACCCCAGCTATATAGCATGAATGCATGTAAGAGGTAGTATATTATGCTGATTTTACTGAGAGGTCTTTTTTTGAAATGCACTATAACTTTGGAATTTGGCTAGAGACCAAGGTTAATTTGTTAGCTCACCTATAGCATATGCGAGTTCAAAAGGTCCAGCATATGTATAATTCATTGGAATATACATGTATGAACAGATGTTTGTAGTATTAATCATAAATTATATTACATAATTATTTTCCATACTATTGCAGTATGTGAAATCATTTTGATAAGGCCAGGTAAAATAAAAAAACATGTTTCAAAAAGGAGGAAGAGGGTGATTTTATTTTTTATCGTAAAATTGGTGCAAATACCCATAATTAGAACTGTTAACGCACACAATAATGCCTGGAAAAAGGATCCGGAGGAGGCCTCTTTTTATATCTTGTTCAAAGAGATAGGCCTCCTCTAATTATCACAAAACCTTCCAAAAGTGTTTCTTGTATATTGGCAAGGCTATAGAAAGCATCTTTACTCCCAAGACATATTTTTTTAAAGTTATTGAATTTCAAAAAATAAAAATATAATTGAAGAAACCTCAAAAAAGGAAGCGGGAGAAGACGCGAAACATGATTATTTTTTATTTGGCCTAACCAAAAATTATTCAATATTCATGTAAATATTTTTGTGCAACTTTGGTCATGCGCTATTATAGTGCGACGTCCTAAGGTAATTTGCTACATACTGGAAGTAATACCTACATGACCTTTGACCCCAATGACCTTTGACCCAATGACCTTTGACCCCAATGGTTGTATGCAAGTAATGTCATTCTATAATTTGTGGAATGACTTAGAATTTTTAGTAACAGAACAGAAAATCACATCAGCCATAATGAACTTCGTATGACCTTTGACCTCAAGGCTAATGTATGTGACAAGTGACGTCATCTTGCTATGTAATTTAGTAAGGAGTAGCAGTTTTAGTAAAAATAATAGGAAATAACATTTTCGGCCATAATAACTTTTCCATGACCTTTGACCTTGAGTTGGTCATGTGACATTTGTGCCACCAGCTATTAGTCCTGATGACCAAGTAACATTGTTGTACTATACATATTTGCGACAGCAGCAGCATTTTAGGGTATTTGGTCATATAGCGGAAGTATCCCCTTAATGACCTTTGACCCCGATTCTGGACAATAACTTTTAGACACTGGGTATAGCTGATGCATGTACCAAAGTGCCATCATCGTGCTGTGTAATTTGTGGAAGGAATAGCATTTTTAGTGAAATCACGTTTTTGGCCATTGGCCGGAAGTGGATGACCTTTGACCTGAAGTTGATCATGTTTCATTTGTCCCCCCACCCAATGGTCCTAATGACCAACTATGGTCAACATGGCTCAAAGCATATGGCTACGGTGGCTCATTATAAGATTGACAGAAAGAAAGAAAGAAAGAACTTGACAGAAACAGACCTTAGCAATTTTGCAAATTGCTAAGGAATAACTAAATGGCTCAAGAGCGCAATGTAGCAGCTTCATTCCCGAAGGCAATTTTTTTACTCGACGTCGTGGTGACGCGGTATTAGGTGTAATATGCTGAATATATGTGACTGGACGCAGCGAATCAGCCGTAAAGTCGGCCCGGTCAATTTTGTTTTATTTCGTGTTTAGAAAATATATACCATAAGCTTTAAAATGGTATATAATTTGACTTCAAACGATATCCAAAAGCGGGGTTATGATTTGTTGAACTCTGTTCCTTCGACGCAATTGTATTTTTTATCGGTTAAAAGGAAGGTAAAGGAAGGTTTTTATTTCAAACTCTAATCGTGACCCGCAGGTCAAATTGCTAGAATTGTACATTAAACACACCTAAACAGACACAATGCAATTTGTAGGCAGCAGCTTAATCAGCGCCAATATTGCAACATTGAAACAAACAACTATACAAACATCCAATCCAACCCAACCACATCCCCCAAGTAGGCAATGAGGATAAAGTGCCTTGCCCAAGGACACAACACGTTGGCACGAGCGGGGCTCGAACTCACAACCTATGTATTATGAGTCGGGCGCCTTATCCACTCGGCCACACGTGCTCCTACATGTAACTCTTTTTTCTACATTTCTGGTAATAAATATCCAACAGTCATAATTGGCGGTCATTTCAAATCATCCCCAAGTCAACGAGGTTCAGAAATATCCTCTCATTGTTCATTGTTGATTATACATACCTAGACAAAATACAATGCTTTGTTATCTACCACTTGAACAGGATTTAGCCAAAGCAAACAAAGACAAGAAATATTCTATAGAAATAGGTAGAAGCTTATTATCCTCTTCAGCAGTAGTATTATTGATTGATTTAAACAGCGTTTGATATAAGATACTTGTCGCAACGAATTGATACACCTATGAATACGACCTTCACATACATTTTACACTTTAACTCAGAATACAATTTGCCGAGTTTACGGCTGATTCGCCGCGTCCACTCACATATTTTATGTGGGTTTTTTCACCACCTGATAATAAAAATGTTAGGATTGTCCAACAAGCTTGTCCAATTCTATCAAATTTTCTCAAAGTACGAAAGAAGAAAAAAATGAAAGCGAATATGATAGATCAACACGTAAAACACTCAACTAAATATTAATCATATTTAGTGTGACCTGGAGGTGAGTGTTGATTCAGTTGCCAACAGAAACATGAGAATACCTTGAAAATAGAGTTACGACACACTTTAAAAAGAAAATACAATCTGCGGAATGAAAAATGAACCCCTTAATCGAAACCGAATGGCGTTCAATGACATTATAATGTTTACACGCCTCTGCTAAATTTTTTGAATGTCTGTTTATCTCTACAAAGCAATAAAGGCATGTTTCAAGTGTAATTATTTTGGCTTCATGTGCTAAATTGGTAACGACTGGTTCTTAGGAACATATTAAGTTTTAATGTTGCTTGTAAAGTTGTAAGTTGTAAAGAAAATTCATGGGTGCCAGATAAGATGCAATGCGTGTTTAACCGTATTATAAATGGCAAATGGGGAGTAATCATGTCGGGAAAGTCTGGGGTCATAATAGATGATGAGAATAGACGGATTGGGTTAACGTAGATCGCTGTAAATGCATCTGTCGTCATACAGCACCAGAAGACCCTCCCGAAGACATGCAGCATATAAACGAAAAAAAAAACGCAAGAAATATACAGGACAATACGAACACACATCGGAAAACTACCGAAAATGTGTATTATTTTGACACACTTTGTTTTTGCCGACGGACTTTACCTAACATCACCTAACGCAAAACGCATTTGGTGGATGATAGCACGACATAAAAAGAACATAAACGAACATTAAAGAACAACAACGGATTTACTAAAATACCATCCGTTTCCTGTACATAGGGTCGATCCGACAATGTGTGACAGGGGTATTGACGGAGAGTTTGCAACCTTGTAGCCCCCTTAGTTGCTAAGTTGCTAAACATTTAAACAAAGCTAGCAAAACTGTCCCTAAAATTAATATTAATATTGATCAATCAATACAAATGAACAACATATCGCAAAATATTTCATTGAGAACCCTCCCAATCGGTTATTTTAAAAAGGTAATTGGGCTTCATTAGCCTGTGCAACAAATTATCATTAAGTGAATCTTATTCTAAAAACATTTTTGAAACAATTTCAATTTGGCGTATACTGCTGTGGTTGATGTGGATAAGATAATACTAGTAGGGGCTTTTAGGTATGTATAATATAGCCTACTTCATTTATCTTTAATAGATATGTGTCAATCTATCTTATCTTCTCTTACATAGACGTGACGCACTGTATTTATAGTGTCTACATAATCTTCTTTGGGCGATCAAAGTAGACCAGATAATATTCCTTATGTATTATCAAGACTCGTCTATTCAGTTAAAACGGGCAATATTGTGTTTCTGGGGCAACGTTTTTATTTTCGTTTTCTGACGGCAGACGTTAAAATGGTGGTGAAGATGGTCCTTTTCAAAAGCATGGCATTACATCAACGCTGCAAGATATTAAAGATCAAGAAAGACAAACGGAACATGTACAAACAAACAAAAACCTGAAATGAGCTCTTTCAATATGTTAATGCTTTGCAAAACTAGCCAAACTTTGCACAGCTTAAATCAGTGAAAAAAATGTCAGTTATTTTAGAGCTCCCGGCATTCTTGGCTCAACGGTCACGCCGTCAAAAGTTAGAAGGTTAAGATGTCACTTGCGATTCACAATGTACCGGGGTAAGTCTTTAGCGACACTAGTCATTTCTGAAAAGTGACGTAACCTGAGATATTTGTGCTGAAAATGCAGTTTTTGTGATTTGTTTACCCTTTTGTGACCAAAAATATCAATATTGAAACAGCTATAAGTTTAAAAATATATAAAGTATGAAATTCATATTAGCATGGGAGAAATATGTAATCAAAACAATTATTGCATCTTTATATCTGTGATGCAATATTTCGTGGGAAATGCTTTATATGAATTATGCTGTTTAATATTGACAAAAAGGTGAATTTTACATTGTAAATAATGGCTTAAATAAAAAATTAAGATATTGGGAAATAAAAAGTATACCAATGCATACAGGGAGTCCCCCACCCCAAAGAAAAACTCATTAAGCCCTCTTTTTCTCCTATTTTTGAAAATTTAATCATAATTATAATCAAGACCATTAGAGTATTACACAAATGTCTCCAGAACTGTCTCCATCTTATTAACTAGATATATGAATTTTTGTTCACTTTAATCATAAGCATTGTAGAATATTCTATGTAGAAACCAATGGAGATAAATATAAAAATTGGTGAAAATTAATGTTTGATGACAAAATACATACTTTAAATGAAATATTTGAAATATTTTGGGGCACATAACAACAATGAGGTGCAGGATGAGGTGACGGCGAATAAAAGAAAACAGTCCATTTAGGACATCCCTATAATCATAATTTGTGTAAATATCCTCTAAGACCCTTAACATGCCCTTCGTTAACTCCAATCCTTCTTGAGGCTGCAAATTAGTCGCCGTGTTCAACCGAATCAAAGGCTTTCTCGTAATCTATGTAGCCTATACAAAGCTTCAGCTGATACTCATTTGCTTTTGCAATCATTTGGTTCAACGAATGCAGATAGATGATCAGTTGTTGAAAAGCCCTATCTGAACCATGCCTGTTCTCTAGGTTGATTTTTATCCAGGAATCTCAGACTAATTGGTCAGTAGTTTTTGATATCCTTTTTATCTCCTTTCTTATGCAGAAGAATAATCTTGGCTTCCTTCCATGCTGTTGGTATCTTCGTTTCTGTCAATATTTGGTTGTAAAGTATCGCTAATTGATTGTTGATTTCTGCACCTCCTATCTTATAAACGTGACTGGATATAACATCAGTGCCATGTGCTTTGTTGTCTTTCATTTGTTTTATTGCCGTATCTACTTCTTTAACAGTTACATTTGGTATCTCTGTTTGATCTTTAGACGTTTGGTTTGCTTTGATTAGAATGAGAGTTAAGTAAGTCTTGGTAAAACTCTGCAAAGATGTTGAGTATTTCATCTCTACTAGATTTAGGAATACCATTTTTGTCTTTAATCCGGCTAATTCTAGCTTTCTTACTGTTCATTTTGGAGATCTGTTTTGGTCCTTTGCTACTTACGCCTCTTCTTTCGTACTGCCTTCACAGTTTCCTTGTATTCTACTTTCTGAGTAGTAGTTTTGTCTATGATTTCTCTGAGTATATTTCTTTTCATACCTTGTTCTTTTTTGTGGTGCAATTTCTTCAGCAGCCTCTGTCACTGTATTGGATATAAGTGTTGATCTCGAGTTTATATCCATCTTCCATATCCAGTGCTGTGAATCGAGTCTTGAGCGTGAGTTGAAATTCTTCCTTCCTTTCTTTTAGCTATATTAAATTTGCTCTTGATGATTTTGAGTCTTGCCAGTTTTTTTGTTCAATAGTATCTTGGCTCTAATCATCCTTTGATCGCTGCCAATGTCCACATTCGTGATCACTTCACAATTCTGTAGTATTGCCTCTTTGACTGCTTAGTACAAAATCCATCTGATTCCTGATCATTCCTCATGGGCTTTCCCATATCCAGTATCTTCATAACATACCTCGATTTAGACTATTGTTTTTATATAAATTGTTTAGAAGCTTTTAATGGATTGTAGAAAAATAACCGATGAGCACAATTATATTATTCATAATTATACTAGCTTCATTTTAATGAGCAATGGCCAATTCTCTTTAATTTGCAAATCTTGTGCAAAAAGTTACTATTTCCGCCTGTTTTGTCATACGGTTGTAAATTTAATGAACTAAGACTTTGCTATTGATATGCTTTCATTTTTTTTTCCAATTGACTGGCTCAGTATAAAAACGGTGTATGGCACATTTGAGATTTTGAGATACTGAGCCACTCAATTTACAAATAGGCCTATTGGTTGTTGTTGTTATTGTTGTTGTAATAATATTGTTGTATATTATTGCGTAATCGGGGAAATAGCAGCATTGATTTATTTCATCAACGATATTAAATTAAAAAATTTAGAGAATCCAAATAGGAAAATTGCTGAAAATGGCTACCCCATCAAGCCCTTCACATCCTAGGTTTCATTATCATTGAGGTATAGGACTTTTTATTTTGTTCGGAGAAGAGCAGGTAGGGAAACTACTTGATTATATTTCTACATGTTCATCCTACATACTCTGAAAATTTTGTTCCTAAAATGGGGGTTATAGCGCCCTCAACGGGTACTCTCTCCATAGGGCTATATGTAAAGACCAGTTATCGACAAATGCCCCTAAAATAAAACTGACTCGTTCATTTTCCCTCAAATTTTGCATATGATGTAGATTTACCATCCTGTATGCCCCCCAGCCCTGCCCCATCGGATGAATCACTAGCTACGCCAAATTCCATAGGTATTTTGTTTTTGTTATTCACTTGCACCCGTCTTGAATCAAGCCTTGAAAATTCATGTAATAACCTTAAGATGGATTATATTCTACTGCATATCATACTTCACGTTTTAATATACCTCAAATTGTTCCTCTTATTGCTGGACAGACTGGATATTAGTCAGATATACTTGAATAAATCGCTTAAAAGTGAAGGATAGGTTATACAAACTGTATAGGTTTACAAGGTAAAATACAAGGAAAACAGCCGCATTAACAAGTAGCTAATTCTCTACTTAAGAATAGGTATAATAGTTCGTACGTGTAAAATGTCATATTTTATTTTAACCACTAGCACGCTATGTTAGTATATCTACGTTACTAACAAAGGTGCAAAAACTTAATTTTGATGATTGTTTTTGTTTTTTCGAATGGGCAAATTACTAGGCCTGAATGAAGCAGAAAATTTGTTTAAAATAAGCGAATAACGGTGGCTTTTTTTTGTTAACGTGCATCATTTGTATTATTATTATTATTATTATTATTATTATTATTATTATTATTATTATTATTATTATCATTATTATTATTATTATTATTATTATTATTATTATTATTATTATTATTATTACATGTGTATAAATCATTGCAGCAGCGTGCATTCTGCCATATTCATCGTCTATTTTCACGATATATTGTGTACTCTTGGCACGTTACTACAGTGATGTTGTCTGTAGGATAAATTTGATTGAAAAGAATTATCGTGTAAGGAAAATTTAACAACTACAAGATAACACAATTATTCGCTTCGGTTATAACAACCAGTAGGTTGCCTCATACCAAACACGGTAGAGTCTCCTTTAATCGTCGCTCAGCCTTTTGTCCCAGTGCTCTCGTCAACAGTTTTATATCCGAAGGCGAGTCAGCAATACCAATCACACTTCGCTTTGCAGCTTCAAAGAAAAGGCTGCTAAAGGGAACATATGCAGGCAGAGTTAATCACGATGTCTACCTCTTTCTGAAAAAAAAATCAAAACTCACTGTTATTACACCCGTAGTGGATTGAGTTTGCTAGCTCGCTGAATTTCCTGAGAATTATGCATTTGCTCTCATTTTAAACTAAATGATACGTAATAATTCCTTACGTCTGCTTACAGATTGTCTGCTGAATTTGCTTAAAAACGCAATGGGCTATTCCAGAAAATAGATGCACACCCCTTATAGAGGAGTTCGGATTTCCGGACTTTTTGTCCAGTCGTGACCGTTGGAAATCCAAACTTTTAAAGTGTCCAAAGGCAAAATATCCAGCAGGATATAGTTCAACATCATAAATCCTCAATTTGAGAGTCCATTTTGGACATTTCCGTCATTTTTCCTTCATTTAATTGGATGTCCAGGCTTTTTCAAGTGACATTTGCAACTGGAATTCCAGTCGTATTCGAGAAGCAGACTTGGAAATCTAGACATTCCTTTGATTTAAAAAGTTACTCCTCTATAGGCGTGTTCACTTATTTTCTGGAATAGCCCAATGCTACTTTTAGTATTTGAAAGTAACCTTACCACCTTTGTCTGAATAATAAATGTTCATCGTGTAGGTGCTGCTTTTTAACAAACAACTGACTCATCACCATTATTAAGTGTAACGCAACCAGGTTTACAACACTTTGGTAATGTTGGAATTGTGAGCTAAAGTCTCACTACCACTCAACACTCATAGAAAATCAGGTAGGTAGCGCGACCTGTAAGATATCAGAAATCCAGGCACCTTGTATTATAATCCGTGTTTTCTCTTGCCAAAGTACCATTTGTCCAATTTCTCAAAAAATGGGGGCGCTATGTAAGTCTTAAACACAATGTAAATAAAGCATATTGCGGCTACCGCAAAACACCAAGTACCGTTGGTCGAGGCAACCAAAACAAAATCGCTTTTCATTGTCTAAATCAATATGTTATTGAAAAAAAACCTTGATGTTTTGCAGAAGTTCCGTTTACAAATCATATACTTTGAACACTTACAAAGCTGATGTGGTTTCAGCCCTCTTTCCAACATAATTTCTACAAAGATATCTGTGATATTTGAATCCTTCTGCACGCTCGCTATGAAATGATCAAATCAATTTGCCAAAGTTCACTACCATTTGAAGGATGCTGTAAAAGACCGAATTGCATCAGTTGCAAATAGTTACAAACCTTAAAAGATTCCATAATGTAGACTATGTGTCACAATGCTGAAAAATAAAATAGAATTTCTGAAATATGCTGCCATATACATACAAATCCTTAACATACTGTCGTACAAAAATGTCTTCTATAGAATATGACAAACAATAATCCTCCAGTCAATTCCAGCTGGGTTACTTTCGGGTCAACTATTAATGTTCAACCTGTTATCTTGGTCCTGACAACGTTTATATGTTACAAAATACATAATATGAATAAGCTTATGAAACCAAACACTAAATGTACATTGATTCTACTAGCCCGAAGAAAACACTGTTCCTGAAGGCTGTCCTTTTCCTTAGATACTATGTTTTTAATTTGATCAATTCACAATTAATTCTTTATAACCTTTGATATTCAAAGTCAACAAAATATCGAACACCTTTGATTGTGCCCTGTTCATTATAACGAGAATCACGAACGACTGATTATATGGTCTTCTGGAAGGCAGCATTGCCTATAATGGGAAGGAGACCAAACAAACGCATAAGAAATTGTGTATTTTGTCTACAATGCTCCAAAAAGTATTGTGCATCAATAAACGCAAGACATATTAGACAAAACCATACAGTTTATTTAAGCATAAAAACGTTTTTATGACTCATGGCATATGCAAGTATTTAAGTTATCAAATAGGAAATGATATTACAAGTTCGGAAGAACTGTGAGTGTGGTTTTCAAAATCAACCTACTTTTTGTCTTTTGCTATTGGGCACCGTCTGCGTGGTATTGAAACATCATTGTTATGTTGTGATAGTTAATTTGCAGCTGACAATAATGAAAACAATCACATAATAGAGCATCATTTCACGTGTGACTATTGCTCAATGTTAGCATCTGTGATAATATTATTCATGTTCTGCCGGATTTGACCAGATTATATGACAGGTCCAGGATGCAGGTGATATACCGCTGGTCGCAAAACATTATTGGAGTAGGGTTATGTTGGTAAATTTGTTCTACTAGGCAGAAGAAAATACTGTTCCTGAAGGCTGACCTTCTCCTTAGACATTATGTTTTAAGTTGGAAAACTCACAACTAATTCTTTATAACATTTGATAGTCATAGTCAACATACAAGATATCAAACACTTTTGATTGTGCGCTTTTCATTACGAGGTTCATGAACGACTGATAAACAGTCAACGTACAGATTATATTAACACTTTTGATTGTGCGCTGTTAATAAAGAGGTTCACGAACGACTATTGAATTGTATATGGTCTTCTGGAAAGCAGCACCATAATGAGAAGGAGACCAAACGGCCGAAGAACAAAATGTGTATCTCTCCACAATGCTCCAAAAATATTGTGCCTCAATAAACCAAAGAGATATTACATAAAACCATACAATGTTTTTATGACACATGGTATATGCAAGTTGCTAAGTTTTCAAATAGAAAATGCTATTACAAGTTCGGTAGAAGTGTAGTTTTCAAAACCAACATACTTTTTGTCTTTTGCTATTGGGCACCGTCTGCGTGGTATTGTAACATCGTTGTTATGTTGTGATAGTTAATTTACAGCTGACAATAATGAAAACAATAACAATAGATCATCATTTCACTTGTGACTATTGCTCCATTTTAGCATCTTTGATAATATTATTCATGGTCTGCCGCAGTTCCCTAGCGATGAGTGGTAACACTATTGACCAGACTATATGACAGGCCTACGTAATATACCGCCTGTTGCAAAACATATTGGAGAAGGGTTATTTTGGTAATTTTAATGAAATTTGGGTTAACGGCTTTAAATATCAAGTTCTTCAAGTACGGTAAGTAAAATAGGTTAACTCTTCTTAATTAATTAAAACACTTTAATTAATTTATTGGCCTATGTTAACAATTCCAAAATAATTCGATATCGTCCTTTTCACATTCTGCGTAGGATCAACATCCGCCACTATGCGATGCGACAAAAATTTGGCATTTTGACAGTTAGGCAAAGAATCAGCTTCGTCGGCCAATGAAATGGCGTGAATTTAGCGTAAGCTTCAGAAACACAATGACGGATGATGTGGCGCAATGTTAAAAAAAAGACGCTGAATGTCCGATATGTTCCGTTTTACAGAGTGATGTAAGTGCGATTTAACCTTCAAACATTTATAGACCTATGTTAACAATCGTTAGAATCCCATATCCATATCCCAAGGTACAAAAAAAAAGACACTGAAAATCTTATATGTTCCATTTCACATAGTGCTAGATGTATAATGATTTGATTTCATTTGATTTCATTCGGTATCTTCATATTGCACAGGGAACCATACAAGGTAAAGAGGTTTTTAAAAACAAAAATAATAATAAATGCAAGGAGATATCACAGGAGAGCCCTTAAAGCCCAAAAGCTTATTTCCGAAGGAGTGCTTTATATAAAACAGGTCAAAAGACATTAATTGTTTTGCAAAACATATAAATAAGTGAATAGTAAAAGTATTTAATGAAATTAAAATTGATAAAAATCATTAGAAGCTAATTTTGTTAAAAGGTGTGTGTTAACAGATTTTTTGAAACTTGATTTATCAGAAATTGATTTGATTGTACTTGGTAAGTAAGCCCAATCCTGAATGGCATTATAATCAAAAGAGCCAGCAGTGATGGTAGTGGATTTGGTAACATGACAATTTTGCACACTGTTTCTGATACTATATTGGTGCACACTTGAGGTGTGTCAGAAAAGACGCTAAGTATTCGCGTTCGATAATACAGAATGTGTCATCAACATAGCGTTTCCAAATCCAAGGTGGGCGAACCTCAGTAAAATGTAACTATCTAACGCACACCATTGTGGGCTATTATCATACATGTAGTTTTGTCAGAATGTTTGATTTCACCATTCTCCAATTCCGAAAAATATACCCATGGAAAAATGATTCTGCAAGACACAATAGAAAATAAATTATAGGTCATCTGTATCTGTTACTATCAGCGCAAGGGGTGAACATGCAATTCGCTTAAGACATTTCAAAGATTATTTAAGCTTTGTTGTGTGGGTTTCTACAAACCCTCGCTCCTGTTGTAGATTATTATGAGGGCTAAAAACTCAAATCTGTCAAGAACAACTGGTATCATAAAAAGATCATATGAATACTTTGCAGCTGATATAGTTTGTCATTTAAGACGATACTTGGTTTAGATTACTGAAACCTGCGTGTACAATTGAACAAAATAACTGATTAGTGTGCAATGTGAGAAATTAAATATCACCTGTTTGTGATAAAGATAATATCAATTTGGAGATAACGTTATTGTCTACACGGGAACCGGAGCATTACATGAATTTATAGCATCAATACAAAGGGCATTTGAACTGGCCAGAAAACATCTGAGAACAAAGTCGTGCTTGTGTTCAACTTTCGTTGTGCGATATTTTGATGGTTAGGCACTCTTGACACCCCTGTCATCTTGCGTTCATGGTTCATAAATTAAGTTATTTTAAGATACGGAATTGAAACTTAGCAACCCGTTAAACAAAGAATGAATAAATACTATCTATAAAAAGTACATTGTTTTGTTTTACCATCATAAACTGCGGTTCATTTTCTACATGTAACCTTTTTATAGGACACATTGTGTATGTGCTAACGTAGCCTGCTAGTGGCTCAGCCTAAAGTCGTGTAGACAAAATAAAGCATTTGCATGTAATCCGTAAATTATACAATGTCATTATATAAATAATTTATGCATTTGAATGGGACTTCAACTTTGTCAATGCTATCGTTTTCTTTGTTGTTTGCCAAATTTTTCATTTCAATAATACCAAATGACAATTTGAATGACTTCTTCTTCACTTTTAAGCAATTTAATGTTTTCAACACTTGCGCTGGGATCACTAAAAGGGTCTTTATTACAAATTAAGATACTTTTTTAAGGTTAAGAGAAATTGCCTTAGTAGCCTGTCCACTATCCATGGTTTTCAATATTTAATCTTCAACATCTGTAAGAGGAGCTGCAGTAGAATGATTTGTACGAAAACCAGACTGATTGTCCGATACAGTGCCAAAGATTGTAGGAATGAATAAAGTTGATTGTGATCAGTTCTTTCAATATATTTGAGATAAGAGGCAAAAACAGAAATAGAACTATAGTTCCCAACATCTAATTTGTCTCCGGCTTTAAAGATTTGGAAAGTTCCAATTTGTTGAATGCGTAGATGTACAAAGAAAATATTATCTTATGCGCTAGTGCGGGGAAGAGAGGAAAAGCTTGCAATTTTACCCTATCTGGGCAAAACACTTAGTTTTTCATGCTAAAAAGGAAGAAGCAGAAGCCAATTAATTATTACTAAATTTTTCTTCACATCCCCCCCCCCCGAGATTTTCAGGGGGGGGGGTGTGGTTTTGGTATGAATGTGCCGCTGATAATTTGAAAGTGGATCCAAATACCAATTTGTCCAGAAATTCGGACCCATCGATATACCAAACGTAGACATTTTCGGCTGAATTTAACCCAAATTGTTTTAGTTTTTACAAATGTGACCGGACCTGATCCACTCAGGCTAATGTCGAAAAATCTAAAATAAAAAAATTGAGTTACTACCATTACTTATTTGCTCAGTACCTACACCTACTGATGTTGAATCCCCAGTTGCAAAGTTATGAAGCTATTGTATGGCCATTTTTCTTTATGTTTTATTGTGGTTTCTCCTCATTTGTTGCATATATCTCAGTTTCATTAGTGCCGACTTTATCCTCATTGGATCAGATCTGGTCACAAACTTTCCCCCAAAACTTTCCTCAAATGTTGTCCAAATTAAAAAAAATCCAGTAAATAAACTATTGGGTATCACCATGGACCGACTAAAAGACGACCATGCTTTAGTTGACAGGTCATCTCTCCACGTTTCTGACATGAGACGCATGTTGGAGTTTTGTTTGAACAATGCTTACTTCATGTTTGAAGAGGACTTGTACCTTCAAACTGATGGCCTGACGATGGGATCGCCTATCTCCCCACCAGTGCTGACCTGTTTATGGAGTCTTTTGAACGGAAATCTCTTCTGACCGCTCCTTATCCACCTTGGATTTGGAAACGCTATGTTGATGACACATTCTGTATTATCGAACGCGAACACTTAGCGTCTTTTCTGACACACCGAAACAATTTTCACCTATAAGGTTGAGAACAACGTCCAGCTTGTTTCTTTGACATCATCGTTAAGAGAAAGCCTGACATCTCATTTGATACTACAGTCTACAGGAAGAAAAATCACACTGAACAGTATCTTAACTTTGACTCGAACCATCCAGAATCAAACAACCGTTCAGTATTGTGATCACTGTTCCATCCAAAGAGCTGACAATATTTCGTCAAACATTCTGTAGAAACGCCATGAAAAGACTCACATCCGACAACCTTTGAAGCTCAGCAAGTACCCTTCTAAGTTTGATTATGACTTTTAATTCCCGACCTGCCAGAACCTAGGCCTAATGCTACTGCCATCTTGCCGTACGTAGCCGGGACCTCTGAAGCTATACGCAAAGTTCTTCGGAAGAAAAACCTTCGCGTTTACTTCAAAACGACTAACACTCTAAAACAGCAACTTGTACACCCCAAGGACTCTATACCCAAGGATATCCAGCCAGAGGCTATATATTCTATACCTTGTGATATCTTGTGACAAAGTTTACATTGGTGAAACTGGCAGAACTTTAAAGAAGAGAACTGGTGAAAACCAAAGAGACACTGACCCAGGCAACACACAAAAACCAGCAGTCGCTGAGCATGTGTTGCAACATGACATTGACTGGGACAATACCAAGATTTTGGACATGAACACCAAATCGTCTGAAAAAAGCAGTTCATGGAAGCTTGGAATATCCATTCCACTCCAGACAATTTCAATAGGGCCTCTGACCAAGTTAATTAGCCTGTTTGTTCTCCACACAGGAAGTTATCCTTATTAACTCAATGAAAACTCCCTGTCAATCATTTTGACATCCCTCCTCTTGGCACATTATGTCAATCACTTTGACATGTCTTCTTAGTAGTTCAGCCTAGTGTATATAAGGCGGATCATCATGTTTATTTAGTTACTCTGAAGATGGCACTTGCTAGAGGTCCGAAAGCTCAGCCCTCTTAAAAGGACTTCTCTAGTGTCTTGGTGTAGATTATTCATGCAGTTAGTAAATCAAGAGTACAGAAATAAATCAAGTACTGGAACTTACGTTTCGTTAACATGACGTTTCGTCCAAAACCATCGGACATCATCAGGTGACTGAATTAGTTCGATTGGTCACGTTAGAGACGGCGATCAATTCTTTTTAGTGCTTGGTCCCACGCGTGAGAGAGTTAAAAGCGTAGTCCTCCTGTTCTGTTCAGCTACGGGCTTCCGACTCTCTCCCAGACGGCTTTGCGCACACCTTTCAAACCAGCGTCCCTCCTTGTCCATAAGTATGACGTCTTCCGGATTAAAGGTATGTCGCGTGACTATTTTGTGGGTGACTTCTCTGGTGAATGATTAAATCTTACTCATGTTTACCGACCTAGAGTACCAAGTAATTTCAAATAGTTTTGGTCTCTCATTTTCTTAAGGAAGTATATCGTCGGCTGTATCACGTACTCTCCAAATGTAAAAGAGTGAAAAACTACTCAAAAAGAGTGATTTTTTCACTCTCTATGGAGCCCAGGGAGGGACAGCTCTTCCGAGAGTAAAATTAACTCTTACAAGAGAGTGATTTATTTCACTCTTCAAAAAGAGTGAAATAAATCACTCTTTCTGAAGAGGAATTTTCACTCAAAAGGAGCTGTCCCTCCCGGAGCTCCTAATGGGATGGAGAAAGAGTGACTGACCAGAGTGGAAACTATAGGAGCTAACTTTTACTCTACAAAGAGTGACTTTTGTTGAAGACAAGACAAAATATTAAAATAAAGCACAATGATTCTTTTTTGGCTGACGTGTCTCGGTGACTGTGACGGGCGCTGAGTCGGGAGTGGACTGTATGTACTGTGTAATGCACACGTTAAGCCTTTTTATGCATGTATGTTACATTTTTAACCGATTTTATCTGGAAATTACACGTACAAATGAAATATAGACCGTGTGCAATAAGTTCGTTCCGCGCCTCCCCTAAAGCGTTTATAACATGTTTAAATTGAAACTTATACAATGAATTTTAGGCTATTTGTTATTTATTATTTTGTTAGAGTTCATGTAGAGATGTTAAACCAATTTATTTGAAGTCATAGTATTCTTGGTGGTCAATCACCATGATCACCTCCAAAACACGCTTGCCCCAGTTTACCGCCAACTAACGGCTCAAGAAGTTCCTTATTTTTATACACTCTGGACTCTATCTGTAAGTTGTGTCATCGTGGTCATGATTTTGCAATATGGAGTTTAAAAAAAACCTTTCTTTTAGAATAGACCACAATTTCTCTATTTGGGTAAGACCTTTCTTCCTCCATTCCCTAACAATTTCTCTCTCCTTGAACAAGCCAATGTTGTTGTTTTGGACGCCATCTTTAAATTCTCTGAAGTTTGTGGTTCTTTAAATTCCTCAAAAAACACATCTGTCCACACTACAAGAAATGCAAAATGCCTGGAGATTTTTTACAGTGTGTATGCCTGAGTAATCCTGAGGGCAAAAGCTGATGGCGCTCTAACTAAAGTGATGAAATGTTTAGGGCAAACTGGAGTTAAGGGCGGAAGGAACTTTTTGCACACCGTATACATGATGACGATTACTTACCTTCAAAAGTTTTTACCACATCCTCGTCAAACCTGCCTCCCGCAGTCCACTGTTTCCACTCCCGACTCAACGCTCGTCACAGACACGTCCGCCATATTTACGAACAAGAATTGCGGTGAATGGTCACGTGTAAACGTCGTGCTGCATAAGAGCGACTCCAATTCGCTCTGAGCGAGAGTGAATATGGATTGGCACGCATGATGTCGGCTCGAAAAAGATTGAACTCCTGTAACACAGCTCGAAACGAGTGACCAAGTGCCAACACAAAGCAGTCGCTCCCAGACATTGAGCTGTTTTTAACCACTCTGACGGGAGTAGATAGATACACTGCAAATGTTCCCGAACACGTGACGCCTCTCAGACGCGTCCGAGGTGTTCATAATTGTCTCTTTAGAACACTAGTGTATTTGAAAATATGATAAGCCTTGCACATTAGTGTTCTTTTAGTATAATGTAGAACACATAGTATTGATCAGACGTGTTACAAGTGTTCTGAATGATTATATTGAATACTGGTGTTCAAAAATGGAACGCATGAGCAGATAGAGGCGTTGGAGAGCTGCGACGTGTCAGCGAGAAATACACGGTGCTCCTTTGAAGGAGGGATATAAGTAACAATAACAACAACAATGGCGATGCAACGTGGAAACGCTTCCGGGAAACGCTATAACAAACTGTCTTTTCCAAGACAAATGGGATGATAGTGAGAGTAAATTCGAAGGATTTAGAGAAGAATGAAATTCAGGGCAACTTTGGGAGCGACTCGGAGCCCGTATATCTGTTGACAGCGATGAACAAGCATAGGAGAGACACAAGAGGGTGACTATGGCCGAGCGATTTTAATCGCATTAAAATGCGTTGCGCTGTCAGCCGGGAGATACGATCGGCGAGGGTTCGAGCCTTGGGCTTGCCTTAGGTGAAAACTCTCTCACACCGCCATTATCTTGTTTATACTACCATGCATTTGTTTATTGTCGAGTAATGAGATTTTGAAAATGTATAAATAAAGGTTGAACACCAGCATTCTGAAAATCAATGTTTGAACACGTGTCATGTGTTAAAAAACCGTTACATTTCTTTCATGTGTCCGAGGAGTTCATAGATAGTAATTTTGAACACCAGAGTTTAAAGGATTAGAACATGTTACACTACTGTTCTGAGGTAATAACACCTGTGTTCTCTACATTAACACTAGTGTTCTCTAAATAAGTTGAACACGTGTCATGTGTTAAAAAAAACCGTTACATTAATGAACGCGTTCCATGTGTTCTGGCCAATTTACAGTGTAGATAGATAGATAAATGGTTTATTAATATGCATTCGCAGTAAAAACTGAATTGCCACATATTTACAAAACAAAGTCTGCACAAAAAGAAACTCAGCTGCCACAAACACGCCCACAGCTTCAGAACCAACAACTGCTCCCACAATACTTCAACACAAAAAGGAGGAGGACTTACTCACGCGCACCCCGACACCCCACCTGTTCAATTTGGTTCAACACCAACAACACAGCAGCGCCCCGAAAGAAAAACACCCGAATTCAAAAGTTGCAGCTATTCGCATTGATCCGAAGCCAGCGCGAAGACAATGGCGGGCTTCACGCGCCACATGCTTGCGCAATAAACATTGATGGACGTAAACTGCAACCCCAAACTCGGGCACCCCTCCCCAAAAGCTCCGCTGTGCTGTCAATATTGAACGGCATTAGACAAATGGGGGCATCAAAACGCGCGCAAATAACCCATCATTCTCTCCACGTCGAAACATTGCGAAAACAACCACTAGTTCCGAAGCCACAGGCGCACTCATAACAGCCGAGTTTCTTTCCGTGCAGACTTTATAATAAACATATTAACACATTATTCATTAAAATTGACATAAAAGATAGCATTTTATCAACACTCATCATGCACTCACACTTCAAACAGTAAACTCACCACACTACTACGACTCAGACTCCTAACACATTTACAACGCCCGTCATTCACACATACCCAACACACCCTATTTACAAACACTCACACACCCCACACACCATCGCCAACACCCCGATCCACACCCGCGACACTAAACGCACAACCACCAAACTCACCCCATCACACACCCACTCACCCACACTTAAACCATTTACTTCATAAATTCAAGATGAAAGTGTGAGGAACATTGAGTAGATATGTGTGGCTCTTTCAGAGTGAAATCCAGCTAAATCGGATTCACTACCAATTCAGAGGTACCTTTTTACTCTTTTACATTTAGAGAGTACTGGCGTATTCGACACTTTTAACGTTTTTGAGAAAATCAGTAAATTATTTTGTTAACGTCCACTCTATATATATCACTGTGTTTTTTTCCAAGTCCATGTGAAACGAATTCGGTTTGCAAAACAGTATGCAGGATAAAGTTTATATACTAAAGACCTCACAAAAAGTTATGCAGTCGTAATAAATACGCTCATAGTTTCAGAGCTATCAATCGTTTTCACACTATTTTAACAATGCATTCGCCCAATTTCGATATTAACAACCCAGTAGTATTTGTAAAGAAACCGAATTTTAAAGCTGCAATTGTTCTGATTGTTAAACTCAAGCATTGTTGCATGTACTAATCAATACAATTTACTGCAACTTTTAAATTCGACGATTCTTCTGTTTTGTTAATATTTGATAAAGTTGGGCGAATGGGGTATCAAAATGCATGTACATGGAGCACCATTATTTCTGCGATTGGTTCTGAAGCTATACGCGTATTTATTATGACTGAGTTCATTTTTGTGAGGTTTTCAGAATAATAAATTATGAAAAAGTAGTACTCTGTCACAAAGTTCTTTATTAATCCGTGAATATAAACTATGCGAAATAAAGAGTTTCACATTTCCTGCCTTAATGTATGCCTTTTCTTAAAGGTATAATAACAAATATTTCTATTGAAAACTTAATGTTTAATAACAAATATCATTTCATGCATAAAGTGTCACGCTTTACAGCAACGCATTTTATTTATTGATAAACAGTAATATGCCTCTTGTCCTTTATCCACACTCATTTTAATTATATTTGCATTATCGCAGCTAACATATCAAATCCTACATGTTATTAAAATACATGAAGCAATCTAATATAAACGACAGTCAACATAAGACGGCAGTTGAGAGATAAGATAAGCTTACTATATTAATGCAATAAATGCCTGGAACGTTCAGTACTGTAAATGCAGCTATTATCCTGATGAAACGTTTTCATTAAATCACAATGAGATTCAGTATTAACCGAAGCACAAACCATGCGATATACAAAAAAAGACTTTCTGGAATAACTACCACCGAAGAAACTTGAGAACATTTATGAGCACTCATTTGTAATGTATATTATAAAAGTAAATGTACACCCATTATTGGCAAGACATTCATGTTCTGAAACAATCCCGACAAATGGGTCTTTCCAGCTATTCGGCTTTATACCCAATACAAACATTCTTTTCATACAGCTGCGTTGTGAATTTATGTCACGCCTGTTTTTCATAAGCGAATCATGTGATGCATTTGACAAAGTACGTATAATTTACACCAGAATGTCTCTAGAAAGATAGGATTTAAATCAAGAAACATTATTGCACTTGAACAGATTCCCGAAGAAAGGCAGAAGTGCGGAACTAATTAGGGTTTGTTCTTCAAATAAACTGGTTATATAAATTGGTTGGTGTTTGGTATTTCCAATTATTTATTGTTCCAATTTCTGACCCAGAAACTTATTATGGTATTCCACTTGGGAACTGTTCAGAATGATCATGATGATATGCTTGCTCTTATCTGTTCCTCTAAGAAGGTCTGCAAATTGGTTCCCAACATTTCCGTTGACAAGTTGTTTAAGACGCCCAAAGCCGAGGCCAAATGGGCTGTCTTTTTTGATGATATGAATTGAAATTGGAACGATATTTACAGGATTCCCCTGTCTTCCTCCTTATCAACCAAACTTAGGTATTTTCAATTCAAAATTCTGCATAGAATTATAGGTATAAATGAAAATCTGTTTAAATATGGTTATGTTGATTCAAATCTTTGTACTTTTTGTAATCAGGAGTTAGAAAATATCCCGCATTTATTTTGGCAATGTGGTACTTCCACTCAATTTTGGAAGAAGGTTCAAGATAATATCTTTAAAAAGGTATTCCCCTGCGAGTAATTTTCGTACATAAAATGATTCAGATATTAGAATACCGCTTACTGGCTTATACAATGTGGGTAATGGTTGTACTTATTTTGGTATCTCTGTATGGAGGACACTCACGTTCTAATGGTATATGACGTTTATATTTTTCGGGGGGTGCAATACCCCCCTCTTCGTAGTCCGTGTTATAAAATATGGCTCAGTAGTTCTAGGGCTAAACAGTAAATTTAATGATCTTTTTTTTCTTGTGAAATGATTTTAAGTAATATGGACATTGAAACTGTCAAGCAGCAAATCGATTGAATATGGCATCAGAAGGACGACGAGGCTTAAAGTTACAGATAACTAAAGCAATAATGTGTGCATTTAATAATATACCATACTGGGTTATCTAGTAAAGCAAGAAGACCAGTTTAAAACCTTTAGCTGTTATCACATGACGTCGAATAGACGAATGTCTTATGGGTAACTGAGAATCTCAAACAATGATTTCAGCTAAGTATGACGCTCTTTTTTTTCTTGTTGAGCGTATGTCCCAGCTCCGGTGGATTTACTACGCGTGCAAAGCGTTTTTTTTTTTCGAAATAAACAAATGCGAGTAAAACGTGTAGTTAAACATATTATTTACAAGCAACTGCTCGATAGGATTAATCTAGATGTGTCCTAAGCCTTAATTATTAGTCAACCTATAGAGGTAAGCCATTTGACCTATTTCGAACATCAGTATAATAATGAAACAACATTTTATAACAAAAGATCATTCGCATTGCTCTCATATTCTCCTAAAAGCAATGTTATATACGAGCTTTACCGTACCACTTTATTTAATTTTCCAAAATTAGGTTAGTGAAACCTTTATCGTTATGATCGTCTAAAAAGGAAAGTACAGATGCCGACTGTATCATTACTCTGACAATGTATGAATGATTTTAACGCCCATGTGGGTTACTTTTACCCGAGAGATTTGGACCTCAATATGTTGATTTTGTCAGTCAATAATATTTAAATGTTTTTATAGATATGTAGCCTGGCAAATCTGGCACTACAAGAATAGCATCTTGTGAAGTTGAAAGTACTCTACCTATTTTGGTGATCCACGTTAACTTTGCACAAATATATTCCTATCATCGTCGTGTATATAGATATCGTTTAATGGCAAGATTGGCCTAAACTCTTTCCTAGCTAAAAAGTGTTTTAATGTACCGGTAGAAAATGCGCTGGTGGTAAGATGTGGGTAAATGAACGCTCCTATTTTTGGCTATATGTAGGTAAAATTGGTTTTCGGTGAAAAAATCTACAAAAATACGACTTTAACCTAATTTTCTCCTCAATATAAAAGGAAAAGACTATTCCAACGTCGGTGATATCATCTAACCAAAGTGAGTTTTTTTTCAGGTTGACAAGATTTAATATCGCAACTATTTCAACTAAAAAGTCAGTAGCTTATGGAATAAGTTTACAAGAGCAAAATGAAAATCATTGAGCTTGCTTTGAACGGCAAGTCCTACCCCAGGGTAAGGTGCTGGGGTAAATTTTTATTACTAAAATGAACGCAAAAGATGGATCTGAGATTAGCTTAAGTCGTTTGGGCGTAAAAGTTCACGGATCTTAATCTTCTCTGTTTAAACCTTGTTTTAACCTGTTTAATTGTTTAAAAGAAAATGTGTGGATTTAAACAAAAATTGCTTAAAATCGCGTTTATTAATGAGGTTATGAATGTTTTGTAAGATGCTCATGCTACATTCTGAATGCTCAGTTTAATTTTTTTTTTCATATAGTGATTGAGCGCGTGTGAACCTTTAGAATTGATATGAATTCATAACCTCATTAATAAACGCAATGCGTGCGATCCAATTACAATTTGTGAAAACGCGAACGCAATTCGAGGTCATTAATATCTCACAATTGAACGCAAAATGCGTAATTGTTCCAATGTCGCACACAATTGACCAACGTTTGCGTGTTGTTGTGCGTCGAACAAACTGCGCGCGCTAACTGCCGTATTTGGATTGCGCGCTACCATATTTGCACAGATTGTGATACGCACTTTTGTCATTGGTCGTCCTGTTTTAGCCTGTTCGATTTTTGGCAAGGGAAGATGTAAAAATCATCTAGTTTTATAAACTTTTGAGCAAAATGTTGTGTTATTGTAAGGTGAAGAGATTACCGTGACGGTTATGAATGAGGTTAATAACTTTGCATCGGTAATATGTCGGGCATTGTGAAAAATATAAACATTTTGCTTGGCAACATTGTTTAGATTTTTCACAATGCCTTCCAAATAACCGATGCGCCGTTATTAACCTCTAAGTATTTTGCTCGAAATATTGCCCTTAATCGTCGACAGGCCAATAAAAATTATGATAATAAACCTTAAAACATGGTTTAACTTTCAAGAGGAAAAATACATGTAGTAGTAAAGTACAAACTAATAAATGCCAACCTGCTCGAGCACAAGTGTTACATTAAAGCAAAATTGGGAGTTCATGTAGTTATGAAAAATAACAATGTTGACCAGCCTTCACGTTTTTATTGAACATTCGTGTGTTCGATGCGGAGAAAGGCTATTTGAGTTCATGGTTTACAATTTTGTGCAAGTTAGTTTGGAGCTCTAGACAGCTGAATAAATGTCAGATGTCGCACTAGGAAAAATTGATATGAAGATCATGTTAACTTGTCAATAGTTTACAATAACAGAATAAATAGACACTTGAAATGATATGAAAAGCAACATATTAAAAGTTTACTTTGGCTTTAATGAACAAACAATATATATTATATATATAGTATCGTTCCTCACAAAACCAGGAAAACGAAAAAAATTTACAGTTATTTTTAAATGAATATATAGTAAGGTCATATTTAGGCTTTACGTGACCGCACGAGCATAGATAATTCGAATAAGATAAGCTCTTATGCCCCCCCAAAAAAAAGGGTAAGCTACCTACATATAATACAGGTGTCAAAAATGAATGGATAATACTGTCAAACGACTATAAAACTATCTTGTCCCATTGCTCCTGTTTGTTTTAATAATAATTCTTGCAATTAGGATAAACAGTATAGGTTACACTGTTTGCAGAGTTAAATAGCGCATAAAATTCAAATGTCAGGGGAGTTAAAAAGACAATAGTTTGTCCTGTATCGCGGTAACCAAATTTGTGACCAGATCTGATCCACTCAGGCTAATTAAGTCGACAATAATGAAACTCAGATATAGGAAAAAGGAAGTATAGTGCAGGTACTGGGCAAGTTAGTAATGGTAGTAACTAAACAAACCATTGTAGAGCCTGTCAAAAAAAATGTGCAAGTAAAAGGCGCCCTGTTTGGCAATTAGAAAATACTGTTGTGACATGATGCTTACATCAGTGTCAAGGGCACTGTCTTAGCTTTCGAATGCCGTTTGTTCTTGCTTGAATTTGCTTCTTTAAATCTCGAGATATGTCTAGTTAATAATGAAAGGGTAACATCACAATTGTGCCACTTTTACTAGGAAGAGGGCTGTACATGTAAATCAATGATAGCATCACGTTTATCAAGAGTTCCTTCGTGAAATCAAAAGACGGCACCTATTACACAACAATACAAAATTTTACTGTTTTATCATGGTATAGGTATTATGATTCTCTTTTTCCGCTTAAAACTTAAAACAGATTAAAAGAGTATTTCACATTCTGCTGTTAAATTAAATACATGTACATGTCAATGATTTTATAATGGTAAATACTGTTCTCTTTGTCACTCAAGACATGTTAAAAGACAAACAAATATTGCACACTCTGTTAATTAAATTCATATATATACATACGCTTGAATTGTTACACCGAAGATTTAAAATCCATTGATGATTTTTCATCAAATTATAAGTACAAATTATAATATTTCCGAGTGTGCAGCAGCTGAATCTGACATTGCTTAAAATCAACAGTTTAGTCCACTTTACAGTTTGGTCTTTAACATTATTGTTCTTGTACATGGGTCACCCAGGGCCCCTTCCTTTTACGTGATCGCCGCCTGTAGCAATGCATCTTGTTGCCCTCGTCTTCATGGCCTCGACTGTCCTTCTGAGAACCCTGCATCTACGGAGCTGCTGGATTTCGTTTCTGTACTGTACAAAAATATTGTATTCAATTTCTAAAAAATAAGCTAGGACTACTCCCTAGACGTTGACGTAAGCATCATGTCACAACAATATTTTCTAATTGACACATTTGGAGCTTTCCACATGCATAATTGTTTTTGAGACAGGATGTATAATTCTACACAGTACCAACCCCTATCACAATATTACACTAAATTGTACATATATTTCCATCTCTTTTTAGCATAGATTTTCGTTTCCTTTCAACTTTAACTTTGTACTGCTTTTTTGTGGCATTATACTATAAACTGTATATATGTGTGCAAATTGAGGGCGCTATTTACATATAGTTTTAATTTAATTTAGCCAAAATAATATAATTTACTCCCAATATTTCGTGCTAAAAAGTTTTTAAAATTTAGTTGCTATTTAATAATCTTTTTCTGAAGTCTTAATGCCATTATACAAGTGTCAACCCTTTGTAAAGATGAAAACACAATTTAAGATAAATAGCGCCACCAGTGTTCACCGTTTCTTAAAAATGACGTATTTTTACATGTTATCAAACACCCGTGGCACGACGAAGCTGTATACACACTTTTATTTTTGAAATATATAATGTAGATGAGACCCAAAATATAAATATTGATCCGGGTCTGTTTAAGGAACACTTTTTATAATGAATGTCACACCTGGTAGAAAAATATATTTCATTACATTCTTTACTTTTTCTCTTTCATTTGACACCACTCAGGGAGTCATACCTCCTTGTCATTTTGAGATATAAAAAGGACCCAAAATTATGAATATTGAACCTGGTCTTATAATGTGTGTCAGGGGGAGTATTTTGTATTATTCTTTATTTTAATAACTTTCATTTTATTTGACACCACTCGGGAGGTATACCTTCTGGTCATTTCGAGATATGAAAAGGACAGGAATCTTCTTTCAAGTAATCATGCAAGATATTGTGTATAAAGAGAGACTTAGGGAATTCGGTTTTGTAGGTCAAAGTGACAGAAATAATTAATTAAAAATATCGGTTTTTCTACTTTGGTATAAATTACAAAGCTGAAGTGTTTCTCGTGGAGTTGGAAAGTGTTTAGGGTTTCTAATGTGTTATATTCCATGTTACTTTAAAAGTCACCTTTGAGTCAGTCAATTTGCAAAGCCAATAATGTGTTATTATTCCATCAATAGATAATGAAACAGATTTCGAGTGCGAGAAAGCGCTATGCTCTTCCCAAAGGAGAATAATAAAATCTGGTTTATGAAACAACATTTCTGTCAACAAAGTGGATCAGTGCAGGAAAAGCCTGTTCCCTGGAAAAAATGAGTGATTGTTGGAAGCAGCATCATTTTGGAAATTGTCATCTGTGCAAAGATTTTATACGCACACTACTCATCCTGCCCGTGGAGTAAACTTGTCAGCCTTTGGAAACAACAATCCCTGCCAAACAAAACTTTTAGAATTCACCGAATATATCCTGCAACATGATATTGTTACGAGTCCCTTAGTGACTCAAGGCCAAAGACACCGTTTCCAAAATTCACTTCAGAATGCACAACAAAACACACTGATTAATTAAGTTAAGATCTAAGTCTTCTAATCAAAAGAAAAGTATGGTTTATAATGATTTGATACATAAACATAACTAAATACATGCAAAACCAAATGCATCTATTATGAATGTTATTTATCCAGCAACATTCTTCTTCCTGTTGGTTACCAAGTTCAAGTTCTATTGTTCTTGATATATATCCTGATTCACTTGTCCTGCGAAGATCACTGTTTAGCAAAGTTCGCTGAAAATGTTTATAGCCTTTGCATACAATCCTCGCAATATCTCAAAAATCGTGCTTTTTCACCACCTTTCACACAATTTCTTCATGAAACAGGCCTGTGTCGTATACAGTCCCCCTGTTTCCACTTAAATTGACAGGTGTTGTTTCATAATGATACTAAGACCGGGTTTTGTCACTGGTTTTCAGTACATATAAACAGGTACAAAAGTAGGCATCTTCAGCTAACTGACATTAAACTCGCTATTGGTTCATCTAAGATCACGCCATCAACTGTCGTCAGAAATCTTGGTGTCTATTTTGGTAGCACAATGTCACCCAATTCTCACATTGACAATCTTTGCCGCTGTATTATATGCCACCTCTGAAATATCTGGCGAATCCTGAGATTTATTGATTTCGACACGTATCATCACACAGTCCGTGCTATGGTCATTTCGCGCCTTGATTATTACAACGCGCTTTTTACTCGTCTCATCTAAGAATATGAGCCGTTTGCAACGCGTGTTATATATGCTGTTGGTCGTGGAACTGAAGCTGCGCCATTAATTAAAGACATTGCTTCTTGTGTACGAGGCACGAAGGAGGTGCGGTTTGTTGGACCTCCCCCCTAAGATGTTGTATCCGTCACAAAAAAAACGCGTGTGTTTACGACCTAACGACCTAAGCTAATTGTAGATACTTTGTGCTCATTTTAGTGATAAATTGAACCCCCAGCACCTTACCCGGGTAGGACCAACCATCAAAAGTCAAATCAAATAGTGTTTTGCTGTGCATTCTGAAATAAAATGGGTAAAAGGTATTTTGGTCTCGAGTCATTTACGACTTGTAACAACATAATCTAATACATGTATGAATAATAAATAGAAGCGAAATGCGAGATATGACGAAAATAATTTCTTTGTCTCTTTAAAAATATTCTAAATTAAGATTTAAAAAATGCGCTCTATATCGCATGTATCTTAAGATGTATGTTTAAGTAGTAGTAGTAGGGGCTTCGTACTTTCTGTCACCGTTTTAAAGCGCATCTGATGCACACTAGTTAGACAAAGCTATATTTAGCAAATGTAGACTTCAAATCGCACGTTTATGTGCTGTCAATTTTCGCGCCTACTCTTAATGAAGCGATTTGAAATGCTTTAACGAAGCACGCCTTATTTACACCAGAATGTCTCATTTCATGCAATATTGAAATCGGCAAACATTATTGCACTTGAACAGATTCCAGAAAATGCAGAAATGTGGAACTAATTGGGTTTGGTTTTCAAATAAAATGGTTAAAACAAACGGGTGGTGTAGTGTATCATAAATTATTTGTGTTCCTTAATTCTGATCCATAATCTTCCTGTAGTATTCACCTGAGAGTAATCGCACATATACAATTGTTACAAAATAGCAATACCGCTTACATGAAAGTTTTGGAAATGTTATTATAGTAATGCCTATCTAAATTTACAATGCTAAATGACATGCCTCACAAGATATTAGGTGTGAACTTTATACCACAACACTTTGGATAAAATGTCGTTACATGTGCTGCATTTGTCACAAAAAATTGTGAGTAATTGTAGTATACTAATGCCCTTCTGAATTTACCATAATCAATGATATGCCTTACACGATATAATGTGCGAACTTTATATCGCAACACTTTGGGAAATCATCAGCTACGATCATATCAACGAACAAAATAATAACTCTGTGCTTGCACCACAATAATATAAAGCCATTGTTATAAAAGACAGGTTACATATAAATGCAGTTCGCATTTCTAATGGGTAATTCTGAATTCTCCTTTCCCATATTTGTAGTATAGACTAAATTAACTGGCGGAAGCATGGCAGTAAAAGTCAAATAGCATTAGATTGTTTCTTTCAAAGTACAGTTACTTTTTTAGATTAAGCGCTATTGTGAAGACCGAACCTCTTCCATGCCCATATCTAAACTGAACATTTCCTTGTCTATGATACTAGTATAGTCATAGACTGCGTCAGCGGGAGGGTGAGAGTGGCGGGGGGGGGTGTTTGGAGCAAGGGGGATACCGGCCCCCATAATCATAAAAATTAACAATTAAATAAATAATTAAAATTCAACATGAAATAAATCATATTGAAATATAAATTAAAGAGATACATAATCAATAATAGACATGACATAATGTATAATATCCACTGATCAGAGTTTTACAAATAATTTTTGTCGAATGTCTGTTTCTCTTTTGTTCAGACACCAAAAATCAAGGATTTAAAAAGAGGGGCAGAACTTGTCTGCAATCATAGCATATAATGCTGAATATACTACATCGCTGAGTGACAGCGATTGGTTTTTCTGCTCGTGAATATTGCACTGCGAAATTTAAAAACCTTTTTTATTGTTATACTTTGATCAAGCTAACTTCAAACATGATATTCTGCGGTCACACGATTATGTTACAAACTGAAATGAAAACAAAATTACTGCTTTCTGCAAGTTTTAAGTTTCTAACAAAGTATACAGACAAAGGTATCGGTCATGACGTCAGTCAAGCGTTTTGGCATGATAATAGCAAACCACGAGACCAAAACCGTAACAAATCCTGAAACTTGCAACTGGAAGCGACCGAATGTCCCAGCTTATTGGATGTATTGTGGTATTGCTATATTTTACATTAAAGCAATGAATAAACACCTCGAATAAAATGAATCAGAACATACTACACTAAGCCAAAAAAGAAACTTATAATTTTTCACAAGGTCATATCTTAAAATCCTCTCCATAAAATTGAACAAAAATTGCACACAGGATTACCTCAATACTCTACTCTAAACACTGGTCAGTAACCAAACAGTTGTCCAACTGACACAACAGTAAAATACACTGACACGGAACAGCTTCCGGGATCACATTCACAGGCGACTAATTGGAACCCAGCCAAAGAAATCTGTTGCGCTGTGAATGTGGTCCAGGAAGGTGTTGTATGTCAGTGCATTTTGCTGTTGTGTCAGTTGGACAACTGCATAGTTAGTGACATGTGTTTAGAGTATAGTATTGAGGCAATCCTGTGTGTAATTTTGGTTAATTTTGATAGACAGGATTTTAAGATATGCCCTTGTGAAAAATTATAAGTTTCTTTTTGGGCTTAGTGTATATACAAGTTGAATGTATCTTTAACCGTGAGAAAAAATTGTTACCCGTGCCTTACGAAACCAGGTACATGGCAAAATGTTGCTTTGTGCTAATTATTTTGATGACCTCGTTTTGCACGTGGATCTGCTACATGTGCAAAACTTTGCATTTCGAAATAAAACACATGCGAGTTAAAGGTGGAGTGCAGCGTATTTGCAGGCAAGTGTTTGATAGGATTAATCTAAATGCATCATAAGCCTTAATCATTAGTGAAGCTATATAGAGGTAAGCCGTTTGACCTATTTCGAATGTGAGCATAATAATGAAACAACGTTTTGTAAAAACTGCCATACGCTTTACATTCATATTTTCCTAATGTAATGATATCTACAAGCACTTTCGTTCTATATAAATTTAGTTAAATTATTAATTTAGTGAGAACGTTATCGTCATGATTGTATAAAGAGGAAGTGGTAGATGCCGACTTGTATTCGTTGCTCTGGATATGTATGAGAGATTTCAACTCACGAGTGGTTTATTACTTACCCCAGAGATTTCGACTTTAATTGTACCACTTGTCATGCAATCCTATTTAAATTGTTTTTATTAGAGATGTAGCTTGGCAAATCTGGCACTTTGCAAATAGCACCTTGGTCTATAATGTCATTTCAAGTTGAACGTACTCTACCTATATTGGTGATTCGCGTTATCTTTGTACAGTATTCCTATCGACGGGTACTCAGCGCAGAGGATCGTTTAATGACAAGAATGGCCAAAAACATGTCCTAGCTAATTAGATGTACCGTGGTAAATTTGTCCGATTTACTTACAGCTTATGATGGTTATCCCTGTCTTATTAACGTACAATCGGGCATCACATTTTACTAAACTTGGGGAAGCTTAAGCTACCCGTGTTCAATTTGGTATCAGCTATGGGTACGCCATTCATTTTGCTATAAGGAACGCAAAGGTTGAACAACCGGGAGAAAATGTGTTCGGGGTATGGTAGATAAAACAAACCTGTTATCTTTAGGGATGAAGTTTTTAATGCGCTATTTTCATAGAATAATTCGAATTAAATCATTGTTAAAGAAAAGCTCGACATCCTAAAAGCCTGTAAGAATTGATGTACTAGATATGCCCCATGTATATCTTAAACAAAGACTGATATGTCATAATTGGATCCATCCAGCACCCAGTAGCTGCATCTTTTAACTCGAATTTAAGACCTCATTTGTAGACATTGTCCTAGAAATAAAAACACGACGATCCAAAAACCCAAGGAAGATACCAATTTAAAAGTTGGAGTTTGTTTCATTGCATGCCCTATTGATTTGTACAAAAACCGTTCGCGAACAAGAGAACTGGCGTCGTGCTTCTATTGATTAGCGCGCTAAAACTAGCGCCGTGCTTTCATTGATTAGAACAAAAAGTGCAACTTTTTGTTTCGTTTCTTCATTAGGTTAGATCATCGTTTCTTTATTTCTCAACCAATTCCAACAAATAAGGTTTTAAATCAGAGCTAAAGAAACCAGGTATTGGCTGCTTGTTTTAATTTTGACATAAGTGGTACCTTAATTCCGTGGCTTACTGTATGATTATATACTGTGCTTATATTTTACTATAAATGTTTAGGAGAAAACGAGTGACAAATACAAATTATGATGGCGCATGCTAAAAGATAAAGATGTAATAAACCATAAGGCACAACATCTTTTTAGTCTTATAGCACTATCGGTGCCCGAAGAGGTACCGATGGCACATTTTTTCGTACCCTGAACATTTGTACAGTGCATTCGTTTTTCATTTAAAGGAAAAACAATAGCACTATGCAGCTGTTAATTATTATGTTTGATACAATTTATTATATCTCCAGGGAGTGATGTTAAGAGTCATCGGTACTTAACCGATAGTTCAATAATACCAAATTCGCTGCGGGGCCTAAAGCTTGATCGAAGTTTCAGGAAGACAAAATACAAACTTAAATATTATTTAAATTAGACTATTCGCTGACGATGTGTTCTATATCGTGGGATAAAAGGACCAGAAGATCATGTAGCCTTACAGAAAGACCTGAATGCATATGGACAGAGAAGTGGCAAATGTCTTTTAATGCCAGCAAATGTCACACCGCATTGTCACTCGTAAGAAATAGTCGTCAATTTTCAGCTATTGTATTTCAAACCAAATCAAATGGTCCATCGACAGGCTGTTAGGCTCATCTGTGGAGAATTTCTGTAATAGCTGCAATTAGACCAGCAATTAGGCCACTCAAATAGTGATGTCTCAATGCATAATGTTCTATAAAATCAATCATGGTCTAGTTAGTATCAGCTTTCCATCAAACATCAAGCTTCGCCCAACCTCTGGAAGATCATACACTACGCTACCCTCCAGTCTTGGCTTCTCGCAAAACAAACAATAATGTTTCGTTGTGAGGACAATTCCAATTTGGAGCAGGCTACCTGCGGAAGCAGTTGCAGCACCATATCTGTCAACATTTTCCAGGTCATAGCAGTGAGGGTCTTGCAGCCTACTGCTACTCACCAAGTCATTTAAACAGGTCTTCAGTTCTTTACTCACGCAGTTTGTTGTTCCGCACTCTGCACATTTCTGGACACTTATGAGCATCACCACCTTACTCCTTGGATAAGCGTAGTTTTGTTTAGGAGATCAATTCTTGAAGACTTGAGTGTACCCTAGTGAATTCTCAGAGACTTTCAAGTCAATCTGAGATACATTTTTTTTTCGCCAAACCATACTGTACATTCAAATATCTGCTGATAAAACAGTGCATAACTTATGCATTTCAATAAGTAGAGCGCGTGTTTGAACCACAAACCAATCAAATCAATTTTGGATTTTGGATGTGAAAGTCGCCTACTGGTTCCATCTAGTTGAAGTCTTGTGAGATTAGAAAAGAAAGAAATACATTGCAGGGAATGCTCGCAAGCCCTAAGGTTTTTTTTTTTTTTTATATAGATTGCAACCAACATCAAATATTTTGTTATAGTTATTCAACTAAGGCTACACTATGGAACCGTCTGCTCCAAAATTGTATCATGTTGTTGAAAGAAAGAGGAGACGGAAGAAATGGGAAGGATGTTCCCACCGAACCTACTGAATATATGTATATATATCTATACTACTAAAATAATAGCCGTTGTGTGTGTGTGGGGGTGTGTGGGGGTGTGTAGGGGTGGGGGTGTGTGTTTGTGTGTCCGGCTATGCGTTCCGCCACGCTTCGACGCATCGAGCCGAAATTTTGGATATGGATAGGTAACGGGAAAAGCATGTTGACCGGGTGGTTTTCGAAGGGCCCCCTCGAGGTCAAAGGTCATCTAGGGGGGAAAATACCCCAACTGGATAGCAAAAGCAGCAGCAAGTGGATACAAATATGTGTACTGGGCAACTCTGGACATGTTTCATCCAGCTTTTGGCTATCTGCCCAATTTGAAATGCACTGTAATGTCTACCCAGAATGCATTGCTGCAAATGAATCTTAAATTTCAAACTTTGTCCGATCGGGCCCAAACTTGCTGGAAATGAATTCTATAAGCGCCCATACCCCAATAAGTGCCCACACCCCAATAAGTGCCCATACCCCAATAAGCGCCCATACCCCAATAAGCGCCCATACCCAATAAGCGCCCATGCACCAATGAGCGCCTATATACCCCAAGAAGCGCCCACATACCCCAATAATAGCTAAAGTGCCATTAGAGTCATTATAGCTGCTGCAGGTTCACTAGCATATATAATAATAGCATAACGTCACAGTCTAAGTACACTAGCTCACTAAGTGTTTGTTGACCAAATACATCAAGATTGTTGCGAATTGTCTTTCACAGTAAATACAGCGTTGTAAATTGATTAATGCAACAAATGTGCCTTTTTTATTGTTGATCAATCAAACGTATAGTACACTGTCTTGA
Source organism: Amphiura filiformis (assembly GCF_039555335.1). Classification (NCBI taxonomy): domain Eukaryota; kingdom Metazoa; phylum Echinodermata; class Ophiuroidea; order Amphilepidida; family Amphiuridae; genus Amphiura; species Amphiura filiformis. Next base: position 8,983,668 of record NC_092635.1, read on the forward strand.
TGAATTGAAATGTCAACTTCATACCAATAGGCCAATCAAATTAAATAGTCACCCACCACTGAATGTAACAGAAACCAATTAATCACCATTCATTTCAGTTCAGAAAAGTGTACTAAAGAACATAGTAGTGGGACAGCGCCTAATTATGCAGGGGTGAAATTCCAAATTTTGTCAATTATTGTTAAAACCCACAACAATGTATTTCTTTTATCATAAGGATTTAGAAAATGTGTATTTTGACCTATCTCCGATATAGATTTCTTGAGTTATGGGGGAAAAGGTCAAATGTCAAAGTTTGGATTCCACAGGGGACGGAAATTGACAAATGCTCTGCTGTTGATCATAATGATATCATATTGCTCCGCTTGCAGAACATTACACAAAAAATACCGTATTCCCTCGAATAGTCGCCCACCCCCTGAAATAGACGTCAAGTTACCCACATGATCGATAATAGAGTCAATAATAAATAATATAAAAAATTGTATAATATTGCAAATTTCAAAAAAAATCCATTAATTAATTGATATCAGCATGATCAGGAGGACATTTCCTCGTATTCAAAATGTAATTTGGTGTGTCTGATGTTCTCTCCGATTCCTTAACACAAAATAGGCACGTTTCAGCAAAACATACACATTAATAAAGTTGCCTTTGTTAAATACCATTTGTCCAATATAAATTGTTTTAGTTTTATGAACAAAAGTCCCGTATTTTAAAAGATCGGAAGTGGAAGCGGAAATGATTCTGATATATCCTAATGGCAGCGGAATAATTGTTGAAGTGTGCTGGTACTTAGGTGTAGCGCACGTTAAACCACCGACATTTATTACACGTAACACTTCGCTAGCAAATTGTATTCAATCTATACACATCTATATGAGTGCAACCTGCTTGTGTAGTGCAACGCGATATGTTCAAAATTGTTTTCACCTATTGCTATGGTAGTTAATCCGATTCATTACGTAACTTCGCCAGCGTATGCAAGTAATGTTACTTGTGGTTGCAAGATGCACATCTAAAAAACATGGCTGTTTTAAAGCCTTAATGTACGATTTTTTTTCAGAATTTATACCTTTTTTTTTCAAACCCGATTTGTTTGGCATATAAAATGTTCCAACTTCAATTTATGAGCAAACTGTCAAATTCGCCCTATTTGTAGTAACAGGGGATGATTTTCTGTTGGTCCGACATATTAGCATATAATTTGTAGATTATGATAATATGTCAGAACGATCGCAAATCGTAATCTCCTACGAAGCCTGTTTGGTTACACTCCCTCCACATGTGGAGGGAGCGCAACCAAACTGGCTGCGTAGGAGACTAACTCTGAGGCCGCACTCGCCGTCCTAATCCAAATAGTGCGAGATATTTCGAGTGATAGAGGTGAAGTTGATGATGTTGTTTCTTTGCAAATTCCCAATGTTTTTCGCGTCCAAATGTATTGGGAACTTTCATACTGATTGCATATTATCATTTTGGAAGAAAAAAGAAAAATCTAAAAATTTAAAAAGATCGTACATTAAGCTTTAATGGGGTACTACACCCCTGGCCAATTTTGTGCCTATTTTTGAATTTTCTCAAAAATTATAGCGCATTGGTGACAGGTAGGATATATATACATTATAGACGAATCCAACGAGCCAAGTCATGGTCAGGATTTGGTCGGACATCTTTGGGTAGCCGCTAGCACCAATCTGGTGTTTTGAGCGTCCAATTGTGCAAGCAAAAGCCGCCTAACACCTAGAGAAGATGCAAGGACGAGGAGGGTTAATAGAATAATAGCTAATAATATATATATAATGGAGATAATTCCGCAGGTAATCCCGTCGCATCTATTCATACATAGTCCTTTTGTTTGCAAGTACACCAATGCGTGTATTTAATCCGATTATTATGTCACTTCAACAGCGAATAGACCAGCTGTGTGTTTTGTCGAAGGGAACTGTATTGTGTTGTAAACTTTTGATCTTTTTTTTGTCTACCTGTGTTTTCGCGGAAGGTGTAAAACGGGCTACCCAACTAAAGGCTGCTAGTCAGGTGTAGGAATGCGTGAATTTGGATTCCTCTATAGGGCAAGGGCTACAACTACTGCACTGAAAATTCAGCAACTCAAGGCAAGTAGTTATTGATTTATTGATCAAATATTGGTTTTCCCTCATTTTTGACTGTAACTCTACAACTGTTGTCTAGCTGTGCTGAAATAAAATTTCCAGTGCCCCTATAATATACAAATCTTACTTGTCACCAATGCGCTATAATTTTTGAGAAAAATGCAAAAATAGGCACAAAATTGGGCAGGTGTGTAGTACCCCCTTAATGACCAGCATAGCAGAATAACAACATTTATTAGAGCAGCTGTTGCTCACAAGCCACGAATGTTATCCGGTGGCTTCTGATTTTTATGACCTCTGCATGACAATTGAACTCAACAATTATTAACAATTATTACTCTCAATTATGTGTTTTTCCTGACCAGTTATGGTCACGTTCAGGCCAGGGTCAGGCAAATTCTAACATTTGACCCATAACTGACCTTCGACCTCTGATGATCTCAGTTCCATTTTTTCATGATCAAGCTTCAGCACTTGACCTCGGTATGAGGTTATTTTTGTCACCACTACATGACCTTTGGCCCCAAGCTGTGTACATCGTATTTGCAGTGAGTTCCATAGTTTAAAATGAGAGCAAATACATAATTTTCAGGAAATTTACCGAGCCAACAAATTCAATCCACTACGAGTGTAATAACAGTGAGTTCTGATTTTTTTTTTAGAAAGGGGTAGACAGAGTAATTATCTCTACCTGTATACATGTATGTTCCCTCTAGCAGCCTTTTCGTTGAAGCTGCAAATGTGATTGGTGTTGCTGACTCGCCTTCGGATAAAAAGCTGTTGACGTGAAAACTAGGACAAAAGGCTGAGCGACGATTAAATGATTAACCGTGTTTGGTTAGACAAACTATTGGTTATTATAACCGAAGCGAATATGTTACCGTGTTGTTGTTGTTTAAGTTTCCTAACGAATTAAACCTTTTAACTCAAAATTACCCTATGGACAACACTATGATTAAGTGTTAAGAGCACACGAGATGCATCCAGATAGACGATTGCTCTCGGTCAAGGATGGAGTGGTCAGTGCTTTAGGTATACACTCCTCACTGCCCTAATTGAATTGAATCGGTGCATTTTGAAAAATGGCTTCTGTCCATGAGATACTTGACATTTGACCGTCCTTACTCTAAGTGTTAAGTGTTACTCAACCTTACTCAATCGTTGAGCTGTGACTTTTTTACTCAACATGGTGGTTGCTCTGTATTTGAGTACATTTTTGGCTCAACCGTTGAAGAACATGTATTTGACTCAACTGATATTTAGCAGACTTTTTGCCCAACTGTTGAGCAACAATAAGTTGACTCAACTGATATTGGGTAATACTTTGGATGTATGCTAGTCAAAATATTTACTCATAGCTGCAGGTTACTCCTTCCATGTTGTGTTAAAACTGGTACTTAAAACTCGTACTTGACTCTATGGCTCACTTCAAAAGAATGCAATCAAGATTCATGTAACTTGGTGTTGTTACCATTTAATTCACATAAAATAACACACAATCTACAAGAACATAATAATGATATTGTGCAAACAAAAGACGGGTCTGTGTCTTCTTTTGGTTCTCTGGTTTGTCGAAGAATCAAAATGATATCACTTTAAATGGTAATGCTCCAAAAGTGACTCCGCATGTTCCGAAAATTTAGAAGTCCTCTTTTGTCACTAATGTCACTGAAACAATAAGGTTATTGTCAAGGGTTCAAAATAAAACTGTTCCAATTTTGTGTCTATATCAGGGGTGGTGCAATAATTATGTGTACCCCCGGGTTTGGTCTGCCAAAAATTGCTTCCCCCCCCCCCCCCCTTTTGCCGTGCCAAAAAATCTTTGCTCACCCCTCATAAAAACAAAAGTCTCAATCGAGGCATGATAAAAAGTGCATCGTGCTTGTTTCGTGTATTTATAACATTAAAGAGTCATACCGTATAGTTTGTGGCCGGTTTATATCAACTACTATTCTTCACCTTACCATGATTATAAGGTCGTCCTTATAATCTAAATGGACTGTTTTCTTCAATTCGCCGTCACCTCATGCGGCACCTCATGTACTTTCATATTATGTGCATTTCGTTCAAGCAAAGCACTCACCGTCTTTTTCCCCTGGTCATGTGACCGGTGTTTAAATATTGACGTTTGCCAGGTCATTTAACAAATACATAACATGGCCTATTTTGTTCACTGCAAGAACAGTGAATCTTCATGATAGTGACCTATATCATGCGACAAAAATAAGAAACATTGACACTTATCCCGACATTTATCGGAACAGGCGTGAGAGTACATATATTGAGAGATGACTCTCCGAATATATGTATCTCCTGACGCGGGTCCAGTTGAAGTTAAGCCATTCATGTACTCAGTGAATAAAATTATTAATACCGAGTGAATAAAATTGACCGTAAGTCGAGAACTAGACATTAGATTAATAGAAATATAAATGTGGCGCATAACCTATTTTATTGTGCAATCACATGCGAAAATTTTATTTCATTCGGTTGAAGAAATTAGCGATTACATAATGCGCGCATCAATGCAGTTCATTCCAAGTTTGATCAACAGGCGCTTTTTTCATACTCACTCACAGCTTCCTAAAGTGTGTGTATGTCTATCTCATTAAATTTAGTCAACATTAATAGAAAGCAAATTTATACTTCTACGCTACTCAAATTTGGTACACTCACCGGAGCGCTTTCACCGGGTCAACCGACGTCTTCAGCGGATGTTATTGCTCTGAAGATTGTTGTTGCTAGTGATGTAGTACTAGGACACCTCCGATGACGTCACAGATGTTGATGACGTCAAACTTGAAGATGTTGTGCCGCCCCTTGGTTCCGGGGGTCAGGAGGTTGTCCCAGACAGGGTCGATGTCCAACCCTTTGTCACGGTTCAGTCTGGGTCTTTTAGTTCTGATATGGATTGCTTCCAAGACCCTGCGAGGGAAGTCCTTGGACTCCCTTTCTAACACTTTTACGTTCTCCCAGTCAATCTGGTGTCCTTTGCTCCTGTCAACGTGTTCCTTGATCGCTGACTTGGAACTGGCCGCTTTAGATTTATGTTCTGTTAGCCTCTTTTCGAGCTTGCGTCCAGACTCGCCAATGTATAGGAGTCACAGTCTTTGCAAGGGATGCTGTACACGACACCAGATTGCTTTTCTTGTTCAGTTTTGTCCTTTGGGGAGACAAGAGCTCTGCGCAGAGTATTCTGAGGTTTAAAAGCTGTGCTAACACCTGTAGAGTTGAAAGCCCTGCGCAGCCGTTACGAAAGTACTTCCACGTAAGGCAAGGTAACAAATATGCCCTTCTTATTGCTATCTTCGTCGCTGTCCTTATATTGTTCTTCCTGTTTTGGACGAGCCCTGAACAATGTCCAGTCTTGATAGCCGCTCTCGTGTAGCACCTCCTTCACGTGTCTTATCTCCTTAGATCTGTCGTCAGGATCAGTAACAACCGTCTCCGCTCTGTATAACAAAGTTCTCACAACACTCAGTTTGTGTTCCAGCGGATGGTGCGAGCTAAAGTTCAAATACTGATCCGTGTGAGTAGGCTTACGGTATACTTGGATGTTCACCGATCCGTCCTTTGTTCGTGAAATTAGCGTATCGAGGAAAGGGAGTTGCCCGTCTCCCTCTTCCTCGCGCGTGAATTTGATATTAGGGTCCTGACTGTTTATGTGATTTGTGAACTCTTCCACATGCGCCGATTTAATTACGCAGAATGTATCGTCCACATAACGATACCACGTACGCGGTGGGTGAGGAGCAGACGCTAGAGCAATACGTTCAAAGTGCTCCATGTAAGCATTCGCTGCCAACGGGCTACAAGGGCTGCCCATTGCACACCCATCTTTTTGCTGGTAATTTTGTCCCCTAAACACAAAGTACGTAGTATTGAGGCAGAAGCTTAATAAAAAAAAAAAATATTCCAAACTTTTGTCCATGACTGTAATAGGGGGACGTATAAATTTGATATCTGTGAACATAAATAATCCATTCTGCCATATTGAGGCGAACTTTTAGCATTTTTTAGTAGAAATATGTTTTTGGCATAATTTTGATCTTTTTTTTAACCAAGAATGCCCATTTTTTGGAGCGAACACTTATTTATTTTAATATATATATATATATATATATATATATATGCATAATAATATTGAGCTGGATGTTTGAATTCAATATTACTGTGACGCATGTCTATGAGCGACAATTTTTGACCTTTGACTTCCAGGAAACCACCGGCCGTTTCAATATTAATACATAGGCCTATTATGGCCGGGAGGCTGTCATTTCTAAAAAGTAGCGTGGGCTGAGCTATTTGGGTTGATAATGCAGCTGTCCTAATTTTTAACCAGAAATGTGAATATAAAAATAGCTATAACTTTGAAAGTAAATTAAGTATGAACTTCATGGGAAATAGGAAAAGAAAAAAGTGAACATTTCTTGTTTGGCTAAAAAAAATTAAGAAGATGCGGAAAGAAGAAGTTGCGTATTACCGTACAGGAAAATGTAATACTATTATCAATAAAAGTGTGTAAGTACTCGGTCAATTAGTAAATATCGTTACGGGGCCTATTTTGATTACACATTTTACTACATTCAGAATTAGAAATCAGAAAGTTATAAACATCTCAAAAAAGTAACTAACCCCCCTTAAATAATGGCCATTATTCAAACAGGGGTTATTGTATTACAAATCTGTAAAATGCGTTGGAAGCAGAATTTATTTCTGCGTACTTTTACACCTCATTTGACACGATAGCCCAGAAAACAATAAAACACCGGTCAATTTAATGTTGCGAGGTCCAGATTTGAAAGTTGCACTTACATACAAATTTTTACAATACAAAAACGCTCAGATATCATTACGCATATTTCCTTCCATTGCACTGAATACAAAATCAATACAATTTACTGCAACTTTCAAATCTTGGGTTACATTGATTTAAATGTACGCTGTGACGTCAATATTTAGTCAATTGCTGCAAATGAGGTGTCAAAATGTGCAGAAATAAATTCTGCTTCCAACACATTTTACAGATTTGTAATACAATCACCCGTTTTGAATATTGGTCATTATTTAAGGGGGTTTAGTTACTTTTTTTTGAGATGTTTATGTACTATTATAGTACAGACTTGACATTAAATATGGAATCTTTTTGTTGTTGAAACATTCCAAGAATAGTCTGGAAGGGTGTTTCATTTCATGCGTATATGACCAAAGTACGATAACATGTTAGACGTCTTAGTATGGGTTTATTTTTTGTGATAACCTCGCTTTGAATTGTTATAAACGCGTTCTAATTTATTATGAAGTTACTATCTGTCAATGTCCGACACTCAGCTAAAAAAAAAAGTAAAGAAAAACAAGAAAGGGCTTTGAAATCAATACACTTGCAGACTTGATCAATCAAAGATATTTGCGGAATTTTAAAGGGGAAGTTTTTTGGTAAATGTCAAACTGACTATTCAGTTTATATTTTATTATAAACCCTGAAGCTGAAATGAAGGTGTGGAAGTAAATCCAAAATGTTTTTTTTTGTTTTCATTCAAACAAGTAACAAATTTACAGGTTTTTCTAAGACTCAAACAATAAAACAGGTTTTTCTAAGAGTCAGCATTTTGCATGTTTTTGGTTATATCCCTGTTCGGTTGACTTGTTGCTTAGAAATTAACGATTACATAATGCGCACATCAATGCAGTTCATTCCAGGTTTGATCAACAGGCGCTTTTTTCATACTCGCTCACCGCTTCCTAAATCTCATTAAATTTAGTCCACATTATCTATTTTATAATTCAACGCTGTTATGTTATTCATGCTTTCACTGAAGATGAATAACTGTTTGACCGAGAAAACTTTGATTTCTGAAATTGGAAGCTTTCAAACTTTAATTCTTTAGGTTGTGCAAATATGTTTTATTTTAACATTCCAAAGAACATTTGAGCCAAGAAAGACTATGATCAAGTGCTTACAGCTTTACGTGTGATTTTGATACCATTCGAAGTTAATGTTGAAGTTTTAAAAGATTTAAACGTTGCATTACAATTTCTTGGAAATATGTGCGTGAGAATTATTTTCAGCCAGCTGGAATTATTTATGCAATAATTCTTTCTTATTTATGCAACATTTATATCAACATTAACGAAAAAAGATATTTACAAGTACCGAGCATCATCTTTCATGCAAGCTTTCATTTTCAATATCGTGCAGGTTTTCAAATTTTTGAGCAAGTCACAGATTGTTTAAAAATAACGAAAAAGGATTTCACCGAGCAGAACAAAATATGAAGCTCACTGACGGTTAACCACTAGTGCGTATTGTGTTGAATGATCTTTCTTTCAAACTTGGAATTAAGTGAATTGACGCATGCATTATGTAATCGCTCATTTCTTTGCAATCAGTCAACCGATTCCAGTAGCATTAGCGTATAAGATGCAGAATTATATGGGCGACACGCTGATTTTTCAGATCTTTGAATTCTATTAGCTAATTCTCGACTTACGTCCAAATTTATTCGCCCGATAATTTTTCTGGGACACCCTGTACACAAAATATATGATGTAGGCTACGAGTATGTGATTTTAAGTGGCGTTTATGCAAATGAGGTGTGACAAAATGCCTCATTAAAAAAAAAATACTATCATTGATGTGTTCCTTGACCCTACAAAAATATTATAGTCAAAAGTAGTTTCAAAATGACCGTCATTTTAAATTCATGGAAACTAGGCATGCAGGAAGGATCCAATGATATAATGATATAAAAACTGTTATTAGCAAATTCATTGACCCCGAAAACATGGATAAACACTAGACTTAACTTGAACATCACGACAAAAAATGACATATTACTTAAAAAAGCATTGCATGCTTACTCGTCTATTATTTTGAATAACCGCTTTCAATATTTTAAAAAAATCGAGAAAAAAAACCCGGATTTTGTGCAGCCTTCGATCATATTTCTACAAAAACATGTTTGTCACTTATAACTTTAGAGGCCACAACTGGAACACATATTATATATTTTATGGGTTCAGGGCGTTGGTCCGACACGCCGGGGAAGAGGGCGTTGGTCCGAATCTACACCAGTCCGACACGCCGTCATTCCGAATCTAAAATGTCAGACTGAGCGGTGCACCCCGATTTTACGTCATATAAAATATAAAAGCAAATATTTGAGTTCTTTATATCCGAATGTACAATAAAACGTGCTACTACAAAATAATGAGAACATTCATTTTTATCACGTTCGAATGAAGACATCCGTGAAACCTACTTTCTTAGTTTCAGAATCAGGACGGACGCGGTTACATTTTTAGGTCAAGTATTTGCGTCAAAACTCATTGTATTGTAGCTGTATCGAGTTGTGTAAAACCCACGTAAAGTCCAGGTGAGATAATCATATTCTTTTATACAGGGTATTCAAAATGACGTAAACGCATTTTTGTTACGCTTTTGTACGAAATCTAGAAGGACTCCGCTACAAATGAAAATATCATTTAAAAGAGCTGATTCTGAGCATCTAAATTAAAAAGGAATTGTTGTATTTCCTTACTGCAAACCCGAGTTATACTCATTTGAATAAAACTAGTCATTTTTGTAGCTGCACACGGTTTCTCTTCCCAAGCATGTAGTCACGATAATGGTAGTGTGTTGACTGGTATAGCACGATATTCAAACGCAAAATAAAGTTGTGTGGCAGTAGTGGTTTCGATCAATAATGCCTAGTGGGCTACATTATGGCATAAAGACGGGCCTCGAGAGTTCTTCTTTGATTTTTCAATTTCAATTTCATCATATTATTGCATTGCACACAAAGAAAAGAGCCAAGTACAATATGTAACAATTACGGCGACAAAGTTTCATGAATCTTGGAGTCCACGTGAAGTTCATCGTCTCTTTTGTCTTCATTTTCCCACATCGATCGGATACATGTAAGTAAGCAATATAGGAATGTAGATAAGCTTCGAATCATAAGACTCTAATGATCCGACAGCCTGAAGCTTCATGGTCCGGAAGACCGCAAACTATAAGATCACAAATAATCATTACTAGAGTTAGCCCAAGATCAGCAGCTCATGACGCAACCCCCTTCGCAACATTCCCCAAGCAAGTTTCAGCCGGACAATCTGGAAGACTATATTGAAAGACAGAGATAAAAAAACAATGTTAATCAAACTCGAGTGTCGTGATGATGACCTGCTGATCGCGGCGGTATAACCGGACGCCTTATCGTTAATTTTGCACCTTCAAACATACAAACCATCTCATAAGTTAGGTCTTTATAGTAGGAAACTTTCTTTCGCGAAGGCACCATGTCAGCAATGCCTTAGAAAAGTTGCTTTTTGTCTTTTTATCTCTGTCTTTCATTATACGATTTAACCGAGTTATAAGCGTTATCATGGTTATAGGAGGTATCCATACAAACTGCAGCACCGTCGTGTATTTTGCTTTTGAATATAGCGTCATAATAATCACTACACGCATGGTAGGTGAAACCATGTGCAGCTACAAAAATGGTTAGTTTTATTCAAATAAGTATAACTCGCGTTTGGTGTAAGGAAATACAACATTACTTTTTCTAATGATCAAGTAATTAATATTTTTACGATAGTTATAGGCATATATTATTCAATAAAGGCTCAATAAATTTAATGTTAGCTTTATCAATTTTATATTTCCATTTTACAACGCAAAACGTAATGAAATACCTATTATTTAGTTCTTTCCCATCCTTCTCAATCTCTCCCCTTCCCCTTCTGTTTCCCATCCCCTACATTCTCCATATTCTTCCCTCCCTCCCCCTCCATCTATACTCGCTCTCTCAAACTTGACCCCTCTCCTACAACACTCCACTCGCACTCCAGTAAATTTGTCCCTTCCCAGTTATGTCGTCAGGGTTTTTCTGTTAGCAGGACACGGGAGAGGTGACTTTCAAAGGGCAACATTTTTACAAAAATGGGCAAAATATGGCACAAAAAGGCCTAAAAACGTAAAATATTACGGCGGCCAGCACCCAACATAGATTCCCTGTGGGGGGAGCAACCCCTCCCCCTTGGCTACTGCAACTCCCTACCCCCTCTCTTACCATGCACAACCTATGACATTTTATATTTAAGAAAATATTATGCACCTGCTAATATACTCTTCCAATAGTATGCTACACTGCCTGCTCCAGTAAAATAGGCCTTTTATACGGGAACTTAATCCCCTCGCCGTTGAAGTTTTCACTGAACGCGATTTTGAAATATGATCACACACAAATGTACAGACTGTCTAAAGAAATTGTGCAAGTGGAAAGCGCCCTCTTTGGCAATTAGAAAATACTGATGTGACATGATGCTTACAAAAACGTCAAGGTAGCAGTCAAAGCTTTTAAATACCGTTTGTTTTATTCATTTTGGTTTCGGCAATTCAATTCTGCGTCACTGAACACAAATGTATGAAAACCCTTTTGTGCCACTTTTTAGGAAATTGAATAGAATGTTATATCCAAGTACCTGTACAGTACAGTTAATAAATGAACATTTATAGGGTTAGAAATGATTATGTAACAATTGCTCCGACAGTATAATTGTATTGAAGACGAGGGCAGCAAGATGCATTGCTACAGGTGACGGTCACACAGAAGGAAGGGGGTTCTGAGTGACCCATGTACACGAACAATAATGTTAAAGACCAAACAGTAAAATGGATTGAACTGTTGATTTCAAGCAATGTCGGATTCAGCTGCTGCGCACTTGCAAATGTGCTTATGATTTGAATTTTAAATCTTTAGTGTAGAATGTCAAACATATAACTATGATGTGCAATATTTTGTTGACATGATTTTAACAACAGAGTGTGCAATATTTGTCTGTCTTTTAACATGTCTTGAATGACAAAGAGAACAGTATTTACCGTGATAAAATCACTGACATTGTACACGTGTTTAATTTTGCAGCAAAATGTGAAATATGTATTTATCTTTACCTGTTTTAAGTGGAAAAGAGAATCATTATACCTGTATCATGATAAAACAGTAAAAACAGTAAAAAACAATTTTGTATTGTTGTGTTATCGATGCATTATTTTGATTTCACGAAGGAACTCTTGATAAACTTGATGCTATCATTGATTTACATGTACAGCCTTCTTTCCTATAGTAAAAGTGGCACAATTGTGATTTTACCCATTCGTTGTTAACTAAATATATCTCGAGATTAAAACAAGCAAATTGAACAGAACAAACGGCATTCGAGAGCTAAGACTGTGCCCTTGACGTTGATGTCACAACAACATTTAAAAATTGCCAAAGAGGGCGCTTTTTACTTGCACAATTTTTTTGAGACAGGCTGTATAAACAAAGCTTGACATTTGGAGCAAAAAAGTAGTTTAACCTAATTCAAAATACTAATTTTCAACATCATGTGAGTGTTTTTTGCCCAAACCAAATTATATATCCAATAATTGATCTTTTAACTAGATAATACATCACAGGTAATTTTGCAGTTAATAACGAAATATGGAAACTATATTAAGTGGTAAGTATGAAAGATTAAAGATTAGGGGATGTCTGCATGCACACATGATGGCGCTCATACCTCAATACACTACGGAGGAATAACATTTAATTTTGTTTCGTTAGAGATTTAAAAAAAAAACCCGACATAATCATATGTGATTAACAAGCTTGTTTTTGATTCAGCGTGAAAATGATGAGCCTTTATTAAAACTCGATTTATGGATGTCAATATATAGATTTAAATTGAAGGATAATCCTTTGAGGATGTAATTCAAAAGGAACGTATAAGTTATATTTTTAACTTTAAAAGCAAATACCTTCCGGTGTTCAACGCCATTGCCTACATTACAATGTATATCAATAGGGAGAGATTACCAATATTAAGTAAATTTTAATAATACATTAATATACTATGTTTATAAAACTGTGTCTATGCATTCTAATAAGTAGAGCGCGTGTTTGAACCCTAAACCAATCTAATTCAGATATGCGGATGCGCCAGTCGCCTACCGGTAACATATATCTTGGTGTATCCTTTTGAGATTAGAAAAACAAGGAAATACATCGCCGAGAATGTTCCCAAGCCCCAAGGTATTTTGAATTGTAACCAACATTAAATTCCTTGTCATAGCTCTAGCTATAGTAAGTGGCAATCAATTGAGATACATATATCGAACCGACTGCTGAATCATATTATTGTAAGGGAGGTGAAATGGGTACTTTTTACCTGAATACACTGTGCACATTTATATTAAATAGAAACAGAAACTCACAGTTTAAGTACCCCATCACACTAAGTGTTTCTTGACTAAATATTTTGAGGTTGTTCAGATTTGTCCTGCGGAATTTTACAACGTTGTAAATTGACTTGGGCATCAACTGCGCTTTTTACGGCTGATCAATACAACGTATAAACGATGACGTGAGGATGAATTGAAATGTCAAATTGATGCCAATAGTGACACAGTTGATCACAAACAATTCGGTCGAGTATTCATATTGAATATAAATGAATTTCATACCTAGGGGAAGTAAGAAAAGCAGACCAAAACACCATAAAACATTTACAATATTGAACCTAATTCAAAATGGTAACTTGGCTACTAAACTGATTGCGAATTCCATTGACCGCTTTTTGGTGCAAACATAAGCTACACAGAAGTAGAACACCGTTTACACATTTTCTAACAAAAACAATATTTGTACGGCCTCTATGCTCTTTACGGGAATTCAACAATAACTGTAAATGGAAATGATGTACAGATTTAACTAAAATTATAATATAATACAAGTCTTTTACAAGTCTGTAGGTCCACGTCTAAAGCAAAAATGCAATAGCATTAAAACAATTGCCGACATTTACCCGGGACAAAGTTCATACAAAATACACTAACAACCAAAATATCAAATCACAGCTCCTAGGCTGAACTGTATGATTAACCTACATTCATACACTCCTAGATAGTGAGAACCAATCAGAGCCACCGTTAGTAAATTACTAGCCGTGCATAAATGTTGTGCAATTGCACGGGCTCGCACTGCGCGTAGTACGCGCAGTGCTTTCGGACGCGTTCATTTTACTTGAGGGTTGTTGCGTTTATATTTGCCTGCATTTTCCAAATTTTTAGTGACAATTTAGTTATAAAAATGCAAAAATCACGGGATTTTTTAGTCGTGTATGAAATATGTTAATAAATGCGTATCACTTGTGGTCGTGCATTAGACGCATCAACATCTCAGTACGCGTGCATTATTGTGTACAATTTCACTCCCAACAAGTGATACGCATGCATTAACCTATAATTCATACACTCCTTGATAGTGAGAACCAATCATAGTAAATACCTTGCCGTGCATAAATGTTGTACAATTGCACGGGAGCGCACTCCGCGTAGTACGCGCATTGCCTTCTGACGCATTGGGGGAGTGTATTAGACGCATCAACAAGTGCATTATTTTGTAAAATTTCACTCTCAACAAGTGATACGCATGCATTAACCTATAATTCATACACTCCTTGATAGTGAGAATCAATCATAGTAAATTACTAGCCGTGCATAAATGTTGTACAATTGCACGGGCGCGCACTCCGCGTAGTACCCGCATTGCTTTCGGACGCGTTGGGGGAGTGTATTAGACTCATCAACATCTCAGTACAAGTGCATTATGTTGTAAAATTTCACTCCCAACAAGTGATACGCATGTATTAAAGGGGGGTAACCCTATTGGTTTTGGATATGGATTGTTTTTAAAATTACATGTAATATCAAATATCGTCCCCTTTAAATCGGGGGGATGATGTTGTCGATCGGGTTACGGACCTTTAACCTATAAATATTATATAATTATAATTACTTTAAAAATATTTATAGTCCGTCCACCCACACCTGGGATCATTGACTGGAATGGATATGATGTTTTGACGGATATGGTGTTTTGATATTGAAGGGGGTGTCAAGTTGAACCACATAATAAAAATCAAAAAAGACATAAATGCATATTTGTGCAGCCTTTTATTACCATATTTCTACAAAACTATGTTTGCCGTAAATAAATAAATAACGACAACTTTCCGTTTGCAGATTGTTTGCTAAAACATGAGTGCTTTATTAAAAAGCATTGCCGGGTGCTTATAAGCCCGAAATAGGTTTTTTATGTAATCTAAAAAATTAAAAACAAATATTTGTCCTCGATATAATCTGAATGGACAATAAAACGTGCTACTACAAATGAGAACACTCATTTATATCACTTTCAAATGATTTTAAGATATCCATGAGACCTATACGAGTGGCAAAATCGGGACAGAAGCCATCACAGGTTTAGGTACTGGTACTTTTGGCACTGGTATCATACTTTTGGTATCAAATGTTTGTTATTATGATCTCAAGACATTGGTCTTCTACTAGCATGTGTCATAATACTGTTGACATAAACCAGGATCAGTGGGATCGTTCGTGGTCCACCAGATCTCCCAGTCAAACTAATATTAAGACCAGATCTCATCCCTGAGCAGATATACCGATACTGGCTAAATTATGACCCCTGAAAATGCTGAGGTCGCAGTACGTGGACGACACTTGCTCTAAACAATGCAGCCGCTGAGATAAAGAACATGCGGATACCTCAGGGAAGAAAATCAATTGCGGAGATGAAAAACAAACGAAGAAGCCATTGTAAAAGAGGATGATCTGCTTTTTAGCAGGGGTAGTAAATCCATAATACAAGGGTCAACAATTTAAAATGCTTAGATTACTGTAAAA
The DNA here is from genome assembly GCF_039555335.1 of Amphiura filiformis. NCBI lineage: Eukaryota > Metazoa > Echinodermata > Ophiuroidea > Amphilepidida > Amphiuridae > Amphiura > Amphiura filiformis. The sequence continues at coordinate 8,999,535 of NC_092635.1, forward strand.
TGCTTATCAACTGATATATTAGAAATGTCAATCACACCAGTTCAAAATTTAAAATACTCTGATTTCATTTTCCCACTTTGCCACAATTATAAAGACAAGTATAGATTGCACCGTTCAATGGGTTTCCTTTACGGAGTAAAGCATCACAAAAGTCAAAGGTCAAAGGGTATCAATTGCAATTGACATAGTTTGTCCTGTATCTCGGTAACCAAATATAACAGTAGTACAAACTATTTTAGTTTCAATCTTGTGACTACCCCCCCCACACATACACAAATTTAAAAAAATGAGCCTATTTTGAACAAAAACCATAGAATTTTAAAACTAAAACCTTTTATGATTGATTGACCTTTGGAATTTGACCCGTTTTGTCTTATATCTGCGTAACCATAAGTCGCAGATATTCAAAATATTACACATTTTTAAAATCATGGTGACAAGACTGATAGTTTGATATGTATTTGACAGTAATACAAGTATTTTCTTTTAAATGTTTGACCCCTCTATTGTGGATTTAGCCTCTCCTGGAATCAACCCTCAATTATTCCTCGGTCATGAAAAGTATCCCTACTATTCATATTTTAAAAATGTTTAACACCAACTTATTACTTTCTTTCCAACAATCGAACATAAAACCGAACACAAGTTTCGTGATATTCCACAGATCTGAGTCAAGTTTAAAAATATAATTGGGCCATCCTCATATACTACATATTGTATGTAGTATATTGTATTCCGAGCTGATGACAGCATGTCATAAGAAAAGTAAGACATGTCCCTCGGGCGTATCTTGTTTTCTCCAAACCAACCTCATCTACTGACCATAAGAAGTACATTCTAGAATAACATTGGTAGGGAAGACACGTCTCTGTTCTATTCTTGTCATTCTTGTAACACATAACTGTGTTTTGGCATTATACTTTATATGTCTGTCGCGTATGCTTTAAGTGTTTATCAATAGTATATCTACATCATTTTGGACAGACAGCTGACACAATCCCTCCAGGCTTTAAACTATGAGTACAATGCTATTCGATTAAAGAATACTGTACCACAAAAGAAGTTTTTAAAAATGTAGCAGTATGATTATTAATTAGGGCCAAATGTGAATCGTAACACAATGTCCTACAATGGTTTACCATTCATTTTTGAGATATATGAGTCTAACATTAAATTGTCTGTATTTAGATGCACTGTCTGTAGAAAATAGTTATTACTCATCGTATATTTTGTAATCCACAAAAAAATGTTGACAATGTAAAGAAAGCAGCAAGTTTGGAAAGCATGATCCCATTTGTTTTTATCGCTATTATCAACTTAGGACATTTCCAGGAGTTTATGTATCTGCCATGTGTAGATGCGATATTAATTTGCAAGCTTTCTGGAACGACCAAGATGGTGATTATATTGTTCTTGCATGCTAAGCGTTATGTCTTATAATGTTTTGTTTTATAATAAAATGTCATGAGTTATGATTGAATTAAACGAATAACAAGTATACATGTGATGGCATTGATACTATTGTTAAAACGTTCTATCGTCACCTTGCTACGGTAATTACCCAAGTCGTTTATTTGTAATTTTGAGAACATGTACAAAATATGGTTCAAGCATACATTTAAACATATTTACTCACGAATTTATGCACAAAAACAAATAATAAACATGAAACGAATTAAAGGGAATAATCAGAAATAATTAATCCATATTTTACTTATTCTTACAAAAATGACTTAGGTGACGATATGTTATTGGAAACGTTAAAACATTTTTTGAAGTGAAAATAAAAACACTTATTTGCTATTGATGATGAAAAAGTGACCAAGTTTCAAGAAGTAAGCCAAGGTATGGACTTTTCAAACTTGCTGCTTTCTTTACGTTGCCAAAGTTTGTTTAGTGGATTTCCTTTCTTTTTATAAATGTAGCCAAGCAGCTCCTTGCTTAGACAGTCATCGGGTTGCGAAGTAGTCCATAAAACGAATAAAACGAAAAATTGATGTTTTTGATTATTACTATATGCGCCACATCTGAAATTCAATTTCAGGAACTTGACTTTTGTTATTTGACAATTATATGTATCCTTTAATGGCTTTGATCTAGGACGATGGTCTGCCGACATGTTCTTGGTTTTGTTGGAGCTGGTCTAAATGACGGATGATGTATATATTCTACTTGAGATTCACTTGACCCAAATATCTTCTAAAAGGACTAAAATCAGATTAAGTTAGCCATAAATGCGGATCTCATACAAACGTCAAGTGGATTTACCGTCATCTTAGGAATCATTTTCCTATATCATTGACGCAAATAGTCGTATTGAAACAGATTGACACAGACTTGCCCCTATTAGCTATTTAAAAGATTATCTATGAAACATAATATAACTCTTAACAAACAATACGAGCAAACGTTTAGTTAATATAATGCTTCAGGTGATCTTTCGTTATTTCCACAAACAATAATGATAAATCTTCCTCCCCGACATATATATCGAGTTCATCGTTATGAATTCGACAGAGAATCGGCAATTTAAGCAATCTTAGTTCATGTATGATTCTGATTATGTTTCATGTGATCTTCAGTTCAACTAAAAAATCATAGTGAAATTTACTGCCCTTTGTAGATTTAATCTTTCCCTAGAAAAGTCCTTTTCAGAGGGCTGAGCTTTCGCGCAACATCACTCTATCTCTAAGGACCGCTATCACTAAGGTTCGCCATCTTTAAGGTTCGCTATAACTAATGTGTAAAGTCTATGGAGATGAAAATCCCGCTATCTCTAATAAAGAAAAGGGTTTGCTATACCTTAAAAAAAGGTCCTCTACTTCTAAGGTTCGATGTCATTAATTCAGAATAAGGTTTGCTAGTTCTAAGGTTCGATATCACGATTTTTGATATGGCCCGCTATCACTAATTTATTGAAGGTTCACTATCTCTAAGGTTCGCTATCACTAATTGCAATTAAGGTTCGCTATACCTAAGGCTCGCTATCACTAATTTTAATTAAGGTTCGCTATCACTGATTTTGATTAAGGTTCGCTATACCTAAGGTTCGTTATCACTAATTTTTAATAAGGCACACTATCTCTAATTTTAAATAAGGCCCTCTATTTCAAATTTTCAATAAGGTTCGCTATCTCTAATCTAAAGTAAGGCCAGCTATCTCTAATTTTCAAAGGTTCGCTATCTCTCATTTAAATTAGATAGGCATATAGCGGGCCTAGAGATGGCGAACCTTATTTTGAATTAGAGATAGTGAGCTTTATTTTAAGTTAGAGATAGCGAGCCTTTTTTAAGATTAGAGTTAGTGGACCTTATTTAAAATTAGAGATAGCGAACCTTATTTAAAATTTATAGTGATATCGAACATTAGAGATAGCGAATCTTAGAGATTGCGAACCTTAGAGATAGCGGGCATTATTTCAAATTAGAGATAACGAACCTTAGGGATACCGGGCTTGTTTAAAATTAGAAATAGCGAGCCTTATTTTAAATTAGTGATAGCGAACCTTAGATATAGCGAAGCTTCAATAAATTAGTGATAGCGGGCCTTATTTAAAATTAGTGATAGCGAGCCTTATTTAAAATTAGTGATATCGAACCTTAGAAATACTGAACCTTATTTCAAATGAGTGATATCTAACCTTAGGTATAGTGGACCCTTTTGTAATTAGTGATAGCGAACATTAGAGATAGCGAATCTTAGAGATAGCGGTCCTTAGAGATAGAGAACCGATGCACCTTCTTATACAGTAGGGGAACTGCCAATAGGACATGTCAAAGTGATTGACATAGAGTGTCAAAACGGGGATGTCAAAATGATTGACAGGAAGTGTCAATGAGTCAAAAAGGAGAAACTTCCTGTGCGGAGGACAAACAGGCTAATTAACTTGGTCAGAGGTCCTTTTGAATAATCTATTCCATTCAAGAGGAATATCCACTCCTGTCAGACCACTTCGTGTTCATGTCCAAAATCTTGGTATTGTGATGTGCCCTCATTAATAATTTAATTATTTAACTTTGTTTACAAGCTGAAAGTATGTCATGAGAAGTGTGAGACAAGGGAAACCACCTTGGAAGTAATCATGCAAGAGTTTGTATGTTATGGTATGTTTTAGGGGAATTCCCTTTCAGCCATCAAGTGATCAAAACAAACTGAATCAGAATTATTAATGTCATAGAGGATTTTCAATATTGCTCAATGTTCAATGCATAGTTGCACCATCAGGGGAATCCCTGATAACAGATTGTGAAATGGACATAATTTTGGAAATTCCCCCGGAATTTTCGCAGGACAAGAGAATAAGGTTATCTATGTTATCTTCAAGAAGAAGAATGCTGGTTAAGTACTAATTAGGACTTAGTTAAAAGAGTGATTGTTATTAGGGTCAATACGCCTATTCTCGGTCACACGCCTATTCTCGGTCAGTTAGCGTATTGAACAACCGCTGACGATCGTTGCTTTAATTTCAGCCGTGTCTTCCGAACGAATCATTTAGCCGTACCGGTGCTGCAGGTTTTGGTGACTTTTTATTATCACGGCAGCACAGTTCACCTCAAAAGATAGATTTTGAGATGGTATGGTGACCTGAAATGTCGGCATTTAAAAAAATAAAGACGTCATTTAAGAGGTGATATTGTAATATAATCAGTGATGCGAAATTGTACATGCATTTTAAAGCTGTAATGTTAACAAGTTGATCCATCTGCATCGTAAATAACACCATAGCAAATGATTGGTGTTGTGTTTATGTAAATTTCCATAGAAACAGGGGTGTCCGAGAATAGGCATACGAATTCCGTTGGCATTCCTATTCTCGGTCAGTGTTCCCTAGTATGAGCTATGTTGACATTGTTGTTGCCATGTGTCCTACAAATGATCATGCATGAGCACATGAGAAGTGTTGCATTTTGCTCTGCAGGCCTATAGCCATTTGTCGAATACAAATGAGCGAGGAGAAATTATTTGTGACCGCCCGCCCCTCCCCTCCTCTACCCCTTACCCATCCCCTACCCTGTCGTATTTTCGAGCTTTTTCGGTCGGAAAAATTGGGTCAACAATGTCACATTTCTGTCGGCAAAAATGGTTCCTGCCCTGGTCCGAGAAAGGCGCTATAACTGACTTGCGCAGATAACATACACTATCTCCTCGGGCCTACACGTGCTATTAGCGCAATTTTGTCATTACTTTATATACATGTTAGCACAAATAGCACCGCTATTTTCATGGATGTGCTATTTGTGCAATTGACAGTGTTATTTTTTGAGGACTTAGAAAAAACCCATTAGGGACATTAAAAATAGCTTTAAATGTTAATATATTATTAGCGCAGTTATCATGGTTATGCTATTTTTGATTTCTCCTATTACTTGGAGGGGTGTTATTAGCGCTGTTGTGCTATTCTTATGGTTAGACCTTATAGCGTGCTATTAGCGCTATGGTGCTATTCTTAAAATGGTTAGGCCTTTAATATAGCGCGCTATTAGTGCTATTGTGCTCTGGAAATTGTTTTGGCCTTAGGGGGCATATAGCGCGTTATTATCGCAATAGGCCTAATGTTATTTTTGAATTCTTGTACACTTGGAGGGGTGCTAGTAGCGCTATTGTGCTATTCTTAAAATGACCTCGACCTTATAGCGTGCTATTAGCGCTATTGTGCTATTCTTCAAGGGGGCACAACACTAAATCCTTCCGCATTTAGTGTAACCTTGTATAGTTCCGGTTAAAACTAGCGCCTGAGCAAAATGTATCAGCCTCTCGTGGGTACTAAATTCAAGTGAATCGTGCTTGTTTTTAAGGGAACAACAGAGTAGGACCTCAACATTAAAAATATATTCAAAAAATGTTTCAAATCGATTGTGAATTAGTGACAGGCTGTCGGAATAATATCAAGGCCGGAACTGGTAAGGAGGCGAAATTGTCGGCTGAAATTCGTGAGGGCGCTGTTTAGGTGCCCGTAGCGCAAAAATGTGACTTTCATCGCTTGGATGCTAAACTGGTCAATTTGGCGGCCCCTAAGGTATGTTGTCCCTCCCCTGCCCCCCCCCCCCTAGTTACGCCACTGATCGATCTGCAGTGGTATTGATACCAAAATGAATTCATTTTCATCAGTAAAACGTGAGTTTTGGTGATTTGTATGTCCCTACCCTTAATATTGTTATTACTTTATGTTGCTACACATGGAAATTAACCCTTTTTTCACATTTTATGTCTATCTACCTGACAACTAATTATGGTTTTTAAAATTGCTTTTAAAATTGCTTTTAAAATAATTACTAGAAAGTTAGAACAACCAATTAGCTACATATTGATACCAAAATGAATTCATTTTCATCAGCAAAACTTGAGTTTTCGTGATTTGTGTGTCCCCTACCCTTAATATTGTCATATTTTACGTTGTTAGATATGGAATATTAACATATTTCTCATATATTATGTTTAACTACCTGACAACTAATGGTTTAAATGCTTTTAAAATAATGCTAGAAAATGAGAACAATCAAATAGCTACATATTGATACCAAAATGAATTCATTTTCATCCGCAAAACTTGAGTTTTGGTGATTTGAATGTCCCCTATCCCTTAATATTGTCATATTTTACGCTGTTAGACATGGAATATTAACATTTTCGTATATTTTATGTCTATCTAGCTGACAACTAATGGTTTAATTGCTTTTAAAATAATACTAGAAAGTTGGAACTATCAATTAGCTACATATTGTTACCAAAATGAATTCATTTTCATCAGTAAGTCCTGTGTTTTGGTGATTTGTATGTCCCTTACCCCTTAATATTGTCATATTTTACGCTTCTACACTTGAAAAATTGATATTTTTTTACAACTAATGGTCATTTTGCTTTAAAAGATTACAAGAACCAAATAGCTATGTATTGATGCCAAAATGAATAAATTATAATGAATAAACATCGAGTTATGTTGGATTGTACGTCCCCTACCCCTTAATATTGTCATATTTTACACTGTTACACATTGGAAAATTAACATTGTTTCACACTTTATGTAGACCTGATGGTTTTTCTGTTAAAAATAATACTGGAAAGTTAAAACAATCAATTAGCTACATGTTGATACCAAAATGAATTCATTATTATGAGTAAAGGTTGAGTTATGGTGTTTTTTATTTCCCCTAACCCTTAATAATACCATATTTGACATGGTTATACATGAAAAATTAACCTTTTCTCACATTTTATGTCTATCTACCTGACAAATAATGTTTGTTTTGCTTTAAAATAATACTAAAACATTTGAACAATCAATTAGCTACATATTAATTCCAAAATGAATTCATTATCATGAGTTGAAGTTGAGTTATGATGGTTTATATTTCCCCTACCCCTTAATATTGTTACACGCGCTGCTACATGTGGAAAAGTAACTATTTCTTACATTTTCAGTCTATTTTCCTGACAGCGGTTGATCTCACCCCGCACATATTAATATTCAAAATATTACATGAATGGTAACTTACCAAACAAATTTTGTTAATGGAACTTATATAGTTCAGCTGAGTGACATATTAAGACACGTAAAACACCCCAACCCCGAACCCTATACACACCCACCCCCACACCCACATACACACCCCACCTACCCCAAACCTACACAACACAAACCAACATGCACGCAAACATGCACTTATATAAATATTTGAACCAGAACATCAATGTTTGCCTATAGATATGCTTGATATTAAAAACAAAATTAAAAAATGGAGCTTAATTAATTTTGAAAATAGAAATTGACACAATAGTAAAATTTGAAGCCAGTGCCATAAAAACACCCACCCTACGCATTGTTGTGAAAAATCTGATTTTCCACTACTGTATGGACTGGCCACTTCCAATCATGATCTAATGAAACCTAGGTTTGCTTTCAAATAATACTAGAAAGTTAGAACAATCAATTAGCTACATAGTCATACCAAATTAAATTCATTATTATAAGTAATAGTTGAGTTATGGGAATTTATATCTCCCCTACCCCTTAATTTTGCCCTATTTTTGTGATTTTATGTGATTATACGTCCATATATAAAATGACCTGTAAAAATGTTACCGCAATTTGAGGCCACTACCTGCTTCGCAGTGATCTAGAGGGTCCATACTAACTACCTATGGTGTCAAACCTTGTATGTAGTGGGGTGAACGAACTCCTTATTTAGGGCCTTGTGTGATCTTGCTCCTGGACTAGTCGGGCGTGCCACCGCATTCCGCTGTGCGCTCCCACAAAATAGGACCACCTCGGACCCCGATCGGATGGTACGAAATTTTTTGCCAATAAACCGCTTTGAAAGGATCGCTCCTTGTCAATATATCTGAGAATACTGCACACGTATTTTATTATGGGTTTAAGTTATCAAAACCGCATCATACCGATCAACCAGGCTTCCAAAAGAGAATGACCGAGAATAGGTATAGAAAAACTATACGGTGACCGAGAATAGGAGTTTAGTGACCGAGAATAGGAGTTGTCGCCAACTTTGACCTTTTGACCTTATACTTCCAATACAAGTTCAATGGAAGATGTTATGCAGGGTATGTTAAGGGATGGGTTTATATGTGTGTAAATGGAGGAGAAATGGGAGGATTTTGGCATGTTTGCTGTGATTGTTTGCCTAGCAATATTGATCACAAGTACACAATTGATGGTGCATATCAAGGACCAAACTCTATAGTTTTATATTTGAGCACGATCACTTCTGTAAGGTCATGGGAAATTATGTAAATCGGCTTTTATATTTGATGTTGCATATCGGCTCACGCACTTTATTTTTGTACCCAGTATTTCACAAAGTCCCTGTACTCTGATGACCCTATGACTTTTTGCTGGTATGTTGAGCACTTTAAACAATTAATTATAGTACTTACCTCCTACTTTAGGAACATGCGTATGTCTTAATGTATGTCGACCATGTCAACAACCCAGTGTAGTTTTACATGGTTGGAAAAGTCTATTTCCTTTCGCTATTTTGCCAATCATAATTCATAAATTGTCCAACTTTTTGACAAAAAGAGTTTTACAACTATTCCGCCAGCAAGGAAACACAAATTTATGTGTATCCAGTGCGTCCTTTACGTTTAAATAGTTCAGTTTATTGTCAAGTTGTGCCTCTATACGCCATATTTACGGAATTGATGATACGAGCTGATACGGAATTTTTGAACCCACATTTCTTGAAATATACATTACCTTTTTAACTTCTCGCCACGAAATTGGATTCATAAGAAGGTCAAATACAAGCCTTCCATTATGGCTGATATCATCATCTCGATTGGTGTCTTGTGTTAGTATTATTCCATATTTTGCTGGTAGAAGTTCAATGAAACCCTCCATAATTCACGACTACTGTCACTTGTGTTATAAACTCGATGTGTTTACTATATTGTCGCTCGGGTCCGCGACTAATCGCAGGGACCAGTCTATCATTAGCTATTCTATACACTTTTCAATAGCCTTATTGTGATGTGTGGGAGTTTTAAAAGCCGAGCCATGAACAAAATATAATGCGAGCACCGGGGGCATCAACTTTAGAGGTGACGGTATGTGCCTGTCAATATATGCCCCTCTTTGAAGCCGACTATACCCGATGACCAGGCACCTTCAGTTTTCAAAATATTATACCCAAGGACCCCTTTTTCATTTTGATTGTACATAATTGACCCTTTTTTTAATTAAAAAAACCCCAACGTTTTGTACTGATATGCGCCTACTTCGCGACGCTTGTACAAAATGTAGGCACATATACCCATCAATTCTAAAGTTGAGTGCCCCGGGACGAGCGCATACTGCGGGCCAATGAACAATGAGATAGTGGCTTTTCTGATATCACTTTGAGGAACTGTTGAAGTATAAATCAGCCAACGAGTAGGTGTGTCCAAATTGCACATCTTGAATTGAGACCAAGACATGCTGTTATTTCAATTGTTATATCGTTCCGGTTGGTTTATTACCTACTATTGCCTACGAGATGCAGTTCTAAGGTGACAGAGGGACAGGTCTGCAATTCGATTCCACAACCATTCATACCTTTCATCTGTTTTATTGTATTATCGTGCGAATTGCTCCGTGGTACCTTACGGGTACCTGAATTTTATTTGAATGAAGATGACTCTGTCATGCTCGACGTCATATTGCATAATTTCTATACAGTATATGCAATAAACCAACCAGAACAGTATAACAATTGAAATAATAGGCAGTTCTAAGATAGATTAAGAAGAATATAACGTCATTCTGTATTATTATTCAAGGTTGTAACGTGTGTCTATGCTGTCATGTAGGCCTACCTGGCAACAGACACGCCCCCGGTACAAACAGATGAAATTTGTAGAAAAGCGTGATTATGACAAAAACATTAAAAAATGATACTTTGAGTTATTGTTTTTTAATTTTTGTATGGCAGATCATACATACACATGTGCTGAGGTCAAAAAGGTAAAAATTTTGTTTTTGACCCCTGACTCACCTGTCATTCCAAACAACCCCTTAAACGGGGTGTTGTGTGGAATGCACGTTCCCATATAGCTAACTTTTATAATCATTTACGCAAGAAATAGAGCGGGTTGTTTCTTAAGTGACCGAGAATAGGCGTATTTACCCATTATTTTTGTATGTGCATTTGTTGTCATATATTTTACCAATCATATTTTGCTTTCAATTAAAGACTTAGATTTTGTTAGCTTAATCAGACAGTGTATTTGTGTTGTGCATTCGTGTGAAAGGTGATTTTGGCCTTGTGCGTGCATTCGTGTGAGTTCGGGTAAAAGGTGATTTTGGCCTTGAGTCAAGTACGACTCGTAACAGAATTGTCCCAGTCAATGTTGTCCCCTCCCTTCCTACCTTTATAGTGTCAATCTTCTTCTTAAAATGAAACGAAAATATTTTTGTAGGCCTATCATAAGCAGGGAAAGAAAAAACATACATGCATTTTGAGCAGTATGTGCTCCCCTTACACCAGTCCCTACAGTGTATCCGTTAAAATGATGGCGCTCATACTTCATATTAACTATCGCTGCGGAGGCATGTCGAATTACTTTTCTTTGAGAGTTTCAAAACAGAAAATGAACTTGTCAGAGATTTTTGATAAGTTTGTTGTTGACTCAGCAAAGCAGAAAAAAAGGCGATTGATAATCAGTTGTTAATCCTTCGAGCCTATTAAAGAAATGTGTTTCGTTTTCTTTGCCTTTGTCCTTATGTTACCTCATTTGGGGTGGTGAGGCTTAAAGGTGAAAGGGTATTTTCAAAGGTAACTTTGTAGATTAACCTTTACACATTATGGTAGGGTAGTTAAATATCTGCCAATGTTCAACATCAGATATTACATTCAAGTACGGATTTTAAAATATTAATGCTTCTGGTTCTGAGTATACATTAAAACATAATGTTCATAAAATTGTGTATGCATTATAAGTAGAGCGCGTATTTGAACCCCAAACCAATCTAATTCAGATATTCGGATGAGCTAGTCGCCTACCGGTAACATATGTGTATCTTGGTGAATCCTTTTTGAGATATTAAAGAAAAACAAAAAATACACCACCGAGAATGTTCCCAAGCCCCAAGGTATTTTGAATTGTCATAGCTCTTGTCATAGCTCTAGTGGCAATAAATGGAGATACATAAATCGAACCGGGTGCTGCGGAAATTGAATCATGTTGTTGTAAGAAAAATGAAATTTTTACTTGAACACATCAGTGCACATGTATATAACATATAAACAGAGCTTCAGAGTCTAAGTACCCCAGCTCTCTAGTGTTTGTTGACTAAATATACCATGCAGGTTGTTCAGATTTGTCCGGTGGAATTTTGCAACGTTTTAAATTGACTGGTGCAACAATTGCGCCTTTTACAGCTGATCAGTAGAATGTATAAACGGTGGGGTGAGCATCAATTGAAACGTCAAATTCATGCCAATAGTGACACATTTGAGCACCGACAAGTCGGTCGAGTATTCATTCTGAATATCAATCAAAATCGTAACTTGGCTAACAAGCCGATTGCGAATATTATTGACCAAGTTTGCGAATGAATGAATATTAAAAAAATCATAAAGGCCACGATAGAACCCGTTTCCAATTCAAGGGAACTTGCACTCACATTAAACGTTTTCTATTAGTCGGCTATATCGAGGGACGAATATCGGGTGTTAAGAGTCGTTATGAACTCAAGGCCAAAACACCTTTTACAAAAATTCACTTCAGAATGCACACTGTTTGATTAAGTTATCAATATCTGAATCTTTATTGAAAAGTAAAGTATAATGTAACACTGATTTGTTATGAACATAATTACATACAGTCATTAAGAGTCAACAACATATATTAATATATTAGAAATGTTACTTATCCGGCAGCCATCTTCTTGCACTCAATGTTTTGGATGACTGATGTACATCCTAATTCACTTGTCTTGTGAAGATCACTGTTCAGTGAAGTCAACTGTTGACATTAATTTATATATCATGTGCGTACAAATCCTTGCACAGATGACAATTTCACATGACATATGACAAATGGTGTTGCTTATCCACTTGATGATCCACTTTATTTTTTGTTTCGTAAGACAGAAAAATATATTCCCCATTTAAAATAGAAGAGTACTTTGACGCACTCAAAATATCCTTCGTTATATTGCTGAACTTACAGCACATTATTGGCTATCAATTCAATTCAATTCAATTTATTTCCATCAAAAATACACAGAATTAACACCAAAATGATTAAAAACACAAGATGGATGAAATGCAACAAAAGGCCAATGCCTGTAAAAGTGCTGCACCACCTTACAAAAAAATGTGACCGTACAGCACGAATGAACCGTAAATGTCCTCAATTGTATTCTGAGTTACAGTGTAAAATGGGCATGAAGGTCATATTCATAGGTATTTCAATTTGGTGCTACGTGTATCTCATTAAATGAGGTACACGTAGCACTAAATTGAAATACCTATGAATATGACCTTCATGCCCATTTTACACTGTAACTCAGAATACAATTGAGGACATTTACGGCTCATTCGTGCTGTACGGTCACAAATTAAACACACACACATAACAACTAAACAAGACAAGTGCGGAAGCCTAACAAACAAAAATAAACAAAAATAAATAAGTCAGTGTTGTTAATTTACCGGCAAAATAAAAATGACGGTTAATCAACCGGTAAATTGGCATTAATTTACGTTCATACCTACGCGCTATATAACAGCGCGCGTGATTGGTCGGGAGACGGGCATTAAACAGCGTTTATGCCTGGTGTCCCGGATGTGAGATCACCGAGTAAGGAAAATGCAAGGAAAATGTTTTTTAATAATGTATATGTAATTTTTTGCTATTGTTTTGATGAAATAAGAATCACAAAATATATGTATGAACGGGGTTCATTCATACGGCCGCTTATGCCCTCGGGCCGCAAGCGGCCCCTCGGGCTCAAACAACCGTTTAGTCATGAAAATACATGAATGAATCCCTAAATAATTAATGTAAATTATGAAAATACACAAAATTGCAAACTAAATTACTTACTAAGAAACTATGGGCCTAAAGCATTGCAAGTATAGGATAATCTTGTAACAAAAAAGATGAAACTCAATGATAACATAACCCCAGTCCGAAACACTTCAAAATGTCACCATAAACAAGTACAAAATAAGCTTTCACCAGCCTCCCCCACCCCTCACACCCGCAGTCCAGCTAAACTGCAACGTTTCCAGGGGAAAACAATTATGGTGATAATTAACCAGAAATTTAGTTACCGACACACAACACTGGAATATCTACTACTCATTTGATCATGTGTATTACTTAAAGAGATAGAGAAAGTAGAGATAGCTTTCTTAAAAGAATTCAAATTTATTGCATCCTTAACTGGTTCAGGTAAACTGTTCCATAATTTTGGCCCTGTGTTAAAAGGAGTTTTAATTTTATGAATTTCATGTCGGAAATTTGTTTTGTATCTAGTATCATATTCATAGAAGCTTCCTAATTCAGTAAAAACATGATCAAATGATGACGGAAGTAAACACTTCTTGTACTCATACATGAAAATACCCAGCTCTTTGTTATATATTTCAAAAATGTTCAGAGTCTTATATTTTCCAAACAATGGTTTTGTATGACACAAGTATGAGCTGTTTGATATTATTCGTTTAGCCCGTTTTTGAAGCTTGAATACTTTCGTTAGATAGGTCATAGATCTATTACCCCATAACAATATTCCATATAATAAGTAAGGTAAGATAAAAGAACAGTATAATTGATACAATGAATTTTTGGGCAAGAAGTTCAAGACACCCAGATTTCTGGAAGATAATTTGCAAACATTTTCAATATGAGATTTCCATGTCAAATTTTCATCTATAATCATGCCTAAAAAATTGTACTAGTAATTCTCATCAGTTTACAACCATCTAATTGAATGGATTGATCTACCTCAGCATTCTTCGTTTTGTAGGCCGTTCCAAGTAACATTAGATTAGTTTTATCTTAAATACTGAATGATAGACATACAAATGCAAAACTATGTTGTAAATAGTGGAAAATAACTTAAAAATGCAGATGATCCATGTTGTAAATGGTGCACTCCAAAATTTTATGTGACACTTATGAAATTACCTTTATCTTGGCAGCAAGATCGACCGTTGGAGTGCACGGAATTATTCTTGTAAATTTTATTGCTAAACTAATCACATTTTGATTTGCCAAATTTTGTTTGTGTTATTTAATCTATTATAAAGGCCTTTGACACCATTGAGTTGACCATACTATTTTACTGGATAAACTGTATCACTATGGGTTCCGTGGGATTTCACATGCATGGTTCTCAATTTAACAATACAGTTTCATCGCATGAAAAAGTAATTTCTGGTGTACCTCAGGGTTTTATACTTGGGCCACTACTTTTTATTAACGTTCTCTATGATACAATGAATAATGAACTGCAAGAAGTATGCAATTGGTTCAAATGTATTAAATTATCGCTTAATGCGCGGTCGGTGTGCGGTGATGCGGTTATAAATAATCGCTGTAACAGATACAAAAGTACCTGTTTGCCAATGTTGATGAATGGAAGCATTTATGGTGAGTTGTGTAGCAGCGTTGAATTGATTAATTTAGTGTACTTCTAAGCGGGCAGACTGTAGGAAAGTTCTTTAAATGTTCATATCATGACGTCATGGCGCTGGAAATCAGTAGTTCACTTCGAACGCTGAAAAGGGCCGTACAAGTCAGTATTTTAACAACACAATCTGTCTTTTTCAGGAGAAATACGAATAAAAGAATTGCAACAAGTGTCAACTTGTTACGCCTTTATCCAAGAAAGCCATAGAAGATGCAAGATGTAAGATGCTTCAGCCTACACATTTACTGGTAATGCTCACCCCTTTTGGTTAAATGCGTGGAGACTTAAATTTCACTCTCTAGTGATTTTATCATTTTGAAACAACTGCTGATTAAATACTTCAAAGAAAACATCATTCTTGTCCAAATTAATTTCAATGAATCGTTGTTTTACACTAGATTGATGGTTGCATGGGTAACTAAGGGATCAGAGGCAAAACGGTAACGGAAAGGAAACCAATTCTTGAAAAGTGCAAATTTTTCTGAGAGTGTAAAGATGTGATTACTTTTGACCAAAAAATTGTTGTCAACAATTAAGAATTAGTAGTTAAAAATATAAATATGTTAATGTCAAACAGTTGCAGTACCAACCGAACAGCAATGTTTATTTTTAATCGATTTAAAAATCATAACAATAATGATAATGAAATATCGAAAAACATCACTTATTTGTGTATATTTGTTTAGCCACGTTTGTTATTAAAGAAAACCCACTCAAGTACTCGAGATTATTATCGCAGGTTTTTAGGTATAATATTTCTATATTATGTTTGTCTTGATCGGAACGGCGCCTATCCGTCGCATGCTGTTACCTAAAACAACATTGATTATATATTCTGAAGGGTTGTCATGTGTTTATAAATCCTATATTTGTGTTCTAAATATCTGGGTATACTATTAAACAGGCTGGCTTTGTTAAAAGTGAAAACAAACATTTTTAATACATTCAAACTAGTTTTAACAGATGTTCATATAGACTGGTTCTATTTTGGAAATGTGTACTTATTTACTTAAAAGCTGGTAACCAAATTATTTTGGTTAATTCAGGTATTCGAACCCCGTTACAATAAAAAGACGCTCAAATCCCCAACAGGATCATACAATGGGCAACATTTTAAAATGCTCCAAATTAAAATAAAAGCGTCTCAAAGTATTTATATTTGCCTAAGAATCACACAAATGCAATATATTTGCGCATAGGACATAAAGTTACCAAGTTATTTGGCTCAACGGATCCAAGGTCAATTTGCATGTTATACAGGGTTGACAAATTAAAGTTGCTCCGAGATTTGTAAGAAAAACGATGCAAACTATTCCTCAAGCTCAAAAGATTCAGGAAAATAATAGTTTTTACTATATGCGATGTGAAGCTCAGAAGATAGATAACAAATAAATATTCGAATGTAAGATCATACGTGCTAGTGATAAACAATCTCAAGAAGTTTAAACTGACTTTCAGCACAAAAATTCACTAACCTTGAATTTTCGATGTGTGACACACAT
Organism: Amphiura filiformis; assembly: GCF_039555335.1. Classification (NCBI taxonomy): domain Eukaryota; kingdom Metazoa; phylum Echinodermata; class Ophiuroidea; order Amphilepidida; family Amphiuridae; genus Amphiura; species Amphiura filiformis. The sequence continues at coordinate 9,016,180 of NC_092635.1, forward strand.
CCTCATCAGAAGAAGTCCTAAGATGTTTTGATTCAAATCATCCAATCGCTCATAAATTAAGTGTCATCAAGACATTATTTCACAGAGCTGAAATCGCGGTGACGGATCCCGAGGAGAAGGTGAAGGAAGTCGAGCATAATAAGTCCGCCTTAGGACATTGTGGATACCGCAATTGGACTTTCGGTTTGGCTAAAGCCAAGGACAAGCGTAAGAACACTTCTGACCCTCGTACTAATGCCAACCAAGTAGAGGGCAAGAACTCGTCTACTTATATCACCCTACCCTACATAGATGAGTTGTCACAGAAGCTCCAGCGTATTTTTAAATTCTACGGTGTTGCAACCAGCTTTAGACCGCACAATACGCTGAGGAAACTTTTAGTCTCACCCAAGGATCCCACGCCAACAGAGAAAAAAATCAGCCGTAGTCTACGAGATTCCCTGCGGCGAATGTACCAGCTCGCATATCAGCCAGACCGTACCGGTAGACAACTTGGAGATAGACTGACTGACCGATTGACTGGGAATCCACGAAGGTTTTAGCCAAGGGTGATAGTGAGTACCCCCGTTTAGTGCGGGAGGCCATCCAGATCAAGACAAAATCCCCAGAACTAAATCGCGATCAAGGACTGGAATTGCCAACCTTATACAACGGCCTCATACGACCAAAAGTCGCCAATGGTCAACAAATGGGCAAGTTCATCACAACATCTTAGGACTTCTTCTGATGAGGATGTGTGTCACATATCGATAATTCATGGTTAGTGAATTTTGGTGCTGAAAGTCAGTTTAAACTTCTTGAAACAAATAAATACCAATGCCATTGAATCCTACCGAGTCCTTCATTTCTTTAGTTTTAATTCTTTGCTGCATAGCATGTTAACTAGACATTCCAGCTATATTAGTGCAAACTATTCTTGTTTTGAAACTTCTAAGGCGAACACATTTCTCAACATTTAAGAAAATTAGTCAACTTTGACTTTCGACCCATACACAACAAGCAAATCGACCTTAGACTTGTTGTGCCCCATAACTTCTTAACTTAACATGCGTAGGGCCAGACGCATAATCTGACCTATTTGAAGTGTTATTGGAATATAAATTAATTTTAGCCGCGTGTACGACCCTATGGGGTCATTTGGGGGGGGGGGATATTTTGAAAGCCATGGTCTCAAAATACTGTTTGGCAGACAACAGATTCGTGTTCAGCATATCCAAATTAACCAAAATAAGCTGGTCGCCAACTTTTACGCAAAATTTCCGATGGTAACGCGACTTTCCAAAATAAAACCAGTATAATATGATATACGTTTATACAGTAGCTGTAAAACATAATTATTTTGGTTGTTAAATCAGGACGCCGTCAAAGTTCTAGGTTGAACATTTGCGTCCATACACATTTTTAGTTTTAACTAATTGTATAAACATACAGGTAACTACTGGGAGCTAGCAGCACTGGCTTTGCGACTAACCCAGCGCAATTTATTCGATAATAAAGCAACTAAGCTACAACTCAAAATAAGTATTAGTCATATTTGTCAAATATTTAGTATTCCGAGCTGATGGCATGGCCTTCTGGCGTATCTTGTATTCTCCATGCGCTGACCATAAGTCAATTTCTATAAGTTTGTAAGTGGGACACATCTTTAGTCTCCTAATATACTTCTTTGGGCATTATACTTTATGCCTGTCATATATATATGTTGTAAGTGTTAATCAATAGTATCTCCTCATCATTCCTTTTTGAAAAACTGACACAACCCCGCAGGGCTTAAAGGCTTAAAAACTATGGTTAAAGCGATGTTCAAATCATTGCGCCTCTAATGAAGACAATATGTCTATAGAAATAAAACATTCAGCCGATGTTTGCATGTACATACCAACCAGCCCTTTTGTTATGATCATGCGTTTAAATGAGGCTTATGAATAAATTGGTAGCTGTTACGCGGTGTAAGAATATTTGGCTATGAATAAATGTCACCCTGAACTAATCTGGGCACCTAGACCAGATTTTGTCCTGGGTTTTTTATGTTCCTCCTTGTATTCTTGCATTGTTGTATTTTGCATTTGCTGAATAAAGGTTAATATAACACATCCTACATCATAAAGTGTAGAGAGTTTCATTGGTCACCATTCTTGTATAACAATAAGTAAGCAACAAATACGAAAATAAACTAGGTCATTTTCTGTCAGAAAATAAACGTGGTGTAAAAATATGATGCCGAATATATTTCCCTTGTTTCATGTCCCACTCAAAAATAAATGAGGGATATACTAGAGTTACTAGTTCACCCGTAGCTGTCAGAGCAACGGGTTCGCGTTATATTGACAATTTTTTACCACTTTTAAGTCCGATTGGGCATACTCTAACATTTGAACTGGATAACCCCATATAACCTTTGACGTCAAGTGACCTTGGTTTGCTTTTGTTCATGCTCCCGAAATATGGAGAATCGGGCGAAGTTTAAAATTTAGCCGGCCTTTGGATGATTCTTTGACCTCGGATAACCTTGATTATATTTTTTCCATGGTCCCGTCATATGCAGAATTCTACCCACCAAGTTTAAGCCCGATCGGACGAAATTTATGATTTTAATCCACCGTGATGACCTATGACCTCGGATGACCTTCATTTTATTTCACAAATATATTTCATTTGTATCAAGGATTACACCCACCAAGTTTGAGCCCGAGCGGACATGGTTTGAAATTCATTTGATCTTGACCTCCGATGACCATGAAAACCAGCCGCAGGATATGCTTTTCCCATTACCTATATGGTCAATTCCAGCCAAAGCGGGCCAAAATTCTCTCTGGGGGCCATTTTGAAAATGTTTTCCTTTTCAATTCTAGACTTATCAAATGAGACGATCATGTCTAGTGAATCATCAGGTGGAAGTGCCATCGGATTGAAAAATAACTTTTCTTGCTAGACCAAATAAAGTGTTAAATGCGCATATGCATGTTACCCACGAATTCAAGCATTTTTCACCTGTTGTACGCCATAAAATTTCACTTTCTTTAATATCTTTCAATATTTTATGTGTGACTCATATACACTAGAAATCGGTGAAGACTTTGAACGTAAAATAGAATTTTATTACATATATCTATACAGAAATATTTTGGTTATTACAAATTTTAAGAAAGAACCAGGTGTACAGTTAAGATTGTGTCAATTCTTCGAACTCTTTCCAAAGTGGCTGTCATTTAACATTACTATATTATTTCGAAAGATTAGAATAAATGCTTCATATAAATATAAAGTTAGATTTTGTATCTCGTCGCAGGATGAGGATCTCGGATGGATTCGTGGGTAACAGCGTCTGGAAAATAGCAATTCCTATTAATTTTTTAAATAAAAAAAAAAATACTTTTCCGTATGTCAATAATTCAGGCTGCAATGGCACTAAAATGAATTTTAATCAAAATACAGACTACATGGAATATTTAGAATGGATCATTATGGCATTTTGGGTATAAAAATGTTGAGAATAATAAAGTTGCCAAATTCAAATAGACAGAGCAAACAGTTTTATATTATTATTTTAGTAAAATCATTCCATATTTTCATGCAGCAATATTCTATTAACTCGTGTTTGACAGTTCCTATGAACTAAAACACTATCAATACATTGTTAACTATAATTTAAGTAGGGATCGTGGGTAACCAAAATGTTCGTGGGTAACACATATTTGAAGGTATGTATTGGTAAGCGGCAAAATAGAAAATATTACAGAAGGTTGGAAACCACCATGCGGTTATTCCTCCATTGTGTTTCAATGATTCCCGTTTCTCTAACCAATTGCATTTACCCAAAAATGGTAATTTAGGATAATCAATCAAAACTTCATGATGCAGCTTCAGTATACCTTCAAGAGGACGCTATTAAACAGGACTGTTTTGGAACCTATTTCGCATGTTTTCAAAATGTTAAGATGCATAAGAAACATATAATTTACGAGTAAATCCTTGGATTCGTGGGTAACGCCGAATTCGTGGGTAAAGCTATAAGTACTATAGTACCGTTTGGGGTTTGCGTTTCTTAGGTGTATAAACTGTAAGTACTGTCAAAATTATAGCATACCCATGGCTTGAATATGTGCTGATTTAAACTTAAAATAAACAATCTCCTTATTTTTCAAGGTTAGCATCTATTCGGGATTCGTGGGTAACAAAAGTTTAAACCGTCGTAGATTCTTTTTAAAGCGGTGAACGTATTTTTACGATTTACAATTTTAAGCGCTTGTCAAACTAAATTCAGTGTCCAAAGTCATTAAATGTTAATTTAAGTTATGGCAATTATATTTGCTGGACTCGTGGGTAACAGTTGATACGTGGGTAACGTCAAATTTGATTTTATGGAATTTTATGGGTAAAACGTATTTGCATAAAATAATCACTTGGACCTCAGAACTATAGAACGAAACTTCGTTTCATGATATAGTCATTTATGGCATATTCACTTAACATTTTTCAGAACGATCATTTTATTTTTGATACGCGGGTAACAAAATTATTAGCCAAATTGACTTAATGGCCTCTAGAGTCCACAAACTTTGGTGGAATTCAATCGTTTTACATATGATGAGAGATCATGCAAACGTCTTTCTAACGGTAATAATTTCATTTTGATTGAAGGACATTCAATGACATATATGGTGCTTTATCTTTGAATTCGTGGGTAACGCCAATTCATTTAAGCTATCATAACTTGTCCCCTGGTATGACTTGCTAGTAAAGGCCTATATGCACAAAGAGAGCACATTGGACGTGACATGATATGCTCCATCAATAACGTGATTTCCTTTATTAATGACATTTTAAAGTGGAAAGTTAACATAGAGAGAATTTTGTCCGCTTTCGCTGGAATTGACCATATATATCTGAAATTTTGCATCGATGCGTCGAAGCGCGGCGAAAGAATAAAAACATAAGATGTATGAATAAAACAGATGGCAGCATACAATAGTTTTTGTTTTTCCATACCAACCCTACTCTACTGACCATAATAAGTAATTGTAGAATAAGATGAGCAACTGATAAACGTTTGTGAGTTTTCTAGGCTTCATGAAATAATTGGTTATACTCTATACCCGTCATCTATAATTATTATGCTGTAAGTCATTAATCAATAAGTTCCCCTCATCATTCTTTTCTGAAAACATCCAGCGTTTAAATCTATGGGAAAATGTTTTTCGAATACTGAAATATGTTTTAAAATACATCTTTCTAATTATTTTTTATGTGAAATGCAAAATATCCTAAACATTGTTAAGCATTGAACTTTAGTTGTAATAGAGTCGTTATTATTCATTACATGATGCATTTGAATTACATTCGTGCCTAAAGGTCATAATTACATTGTAATTTACAATTTTAAATATATATATAAAAAGAATGAATGTTTTTACACATATCAAAGCACACATTAAAAGCAATTGGGTCAAGAATTAAAGATCGACATCCTGTGGTAAATTGTCCTACTTCTATGCAAATGGTCTTTTAAACTTTGTTCTTATTCGTTAACATCTTAAATAGATTCCTCTAGCATGATTGTTTATGTATATTGAAAATCAAATTACACTGGTTATACCTTGAATGTTATCGTCATAAAATAAAACTTCATGTTGTTCACCAGATCAGTAAAAGTAGAACGTCTGCATGAACCTTAAAATCTAATTGTTGTGTTCTAATTCAAAATTATACTTTGTACGTACATTCAACAGCACAACTCGGTGTATACATTGATTTTCCGGTTGTGTTTAAACGTTGAAAAAAATATTTGCATACTGTGACCTGGAATAAAAAAAATACGAAGGGACTAAATCAAAACTAGACCGGCTGTCGACTGCCTCTTCCGGTCGGTTCCGGGCGGCCTCTATTGTTCTAAACGAAGATCGAGTTTTGAGTCCATCCCTAAAGTAATTTTTTTTTTTTTACATAAACACCTCAAATAAAGAAACGTGACCTTGTGTAACCCGACCTACATTAAAACCTGATCTTATTTTGACAATTTGATTGATAAGGTCGTGTGCAGAATCTTGTTAGCTCCAATTTGATAACAAATTTGCTACAAAAAAGTTGCAAATCAAAACAATGCACGCGGTCAAAATTGCTAAACGTGGTAAAGCTTGCCTACCTGCGATGTGCCCCTGTCATATATCCAAAGTCCAGGTGCAATACGTGGTTTATTCAATTGTTAATTTGACCGCGTGCATCGTTTTAATTTGCAACTTTTGAAAATGCACCAACTTTCATATACTGATGTCAATCTTTGCTGGTGTAGGACGGGTAGCATAAGTTAAAGTGTTTGGATCATTGTTCTGGTAGGGGGCACACATGTGCTTTTCCTTTCTTTTTTAAAAACCAAGTTGTGTGAAAAACATTGTGGGTATGTATTCTTTTTTCCCCAACTTTACACTAGCAGTTACACAAAGATCTGCCTCCACCACCAGACGAACACACCTGACACACCTTACACATCGACATCGCCTGGTAAATAATTACATTGTACGGTAGCGAAACTCAGAATTTACGTTTGTAGCAGCTTCTTTTCTAACAAGCTTAATTGTTATAAGCAATGAGCGTTGATATCGAAGGAAAAGCAATAGCATTATTCGTTTGATGCCGATTTGATTTTCCGATAGGCTATTCATAAAAGTGGTACCAGTGTCTCGAACGAAGGGGTTCCACCATTAAATTGGTCACTGATCCGCCCGTATATTAACTCTTTACGTAACAGGTGAGTATCAATAAGTGACCACAATAAAGGCATATGTAAGCGCACCACTGGAGAAAGTGGTACTTACTTTTGTACCATTGAAAAGTAAGGAATGATAAACAATGTATTGTAATAATAATTATTATGCAAATTAAACACATAACAGCACAAGGCAGCCATTCGATGATGTCAACGACTTTACGCGTTATGGAATTACATACCAAACACAAGGCACACAATTTCGAAAACTGGACGTCGAATATACGATCTCATTAATATTGATTGGCAACATTTTCCAATATGTCAGCGCTCTAATCAGACACAATAACAGTAATACGTTGGTTATAAGCAATTTGACGTAGAAATGATGATACAGTCATGGACAAAAGTTTGGACTATTTTTATTTTTGTATCAAATGCAGTTTTCAATGATATTATGAACAGGTTTATTGTTCTGGAGTAGTGTTCAGTTGAATTTAATTGAAAGATACATGGAAGGATCACACAATTGCAACACTTTTTGGCAGTCTCTTTGTATCACAAAATGAGATTAAAGACGCTAGCAAAATCTTAATGTCTCACTGTGACATGTTCAGATAAGTCTCCTGCTTGGGAAAACATAATATATGGTGTGTCCACCCCTTGCCAGCTCAAGGTCATGTACGCGACGTGACATTCCCTCGACCAGGTTTCCCAAGGTTCCCTGTGGAATATCTCGCCAGCAAGTATTGAGGGCGTGTCTAAGTTCCTGCAGGTTGATTGTTTGGTTGTCCATGTTACCTAACCTGCGGGATACTGCTGCCCATAAGTTCTCTATAGGGTTCATATCCGGGCTTATTTTCAAGAAATCACCTAACCATTAGGGCTCTGTGCACCGTGGAGTTGTCATCTGGGATCACGAACTTGTTCCCGAAGTCTCTCATTGCAAACGGAAGCATAACTGTATCAAGACCGTGCCGGTATTGGTCCTGGTTCGTGTGTCCTTCTACCATGTGGAGGTGTGATTTCGACCTAATATGAAATGATCCCCATACTGTGATTCCGCAACTATCTCCCTGGACTCTAGGTAGGATAAATTCCTCAGGCAGTGCTTGTCCAACCTGTATTTGGACTTGAATCGGTCATCTTGTCTGTAGAGGAGGAACCGGGCCTCGTTACTGAAGATCAAATTACACCAGTAGCCAACTGTCAAATTCCTATGTCTCTGTGACCAAAGCAAGCGCGCATGCTGATAACTTTGCAGAAGTATCGGCTTTCTTATTGATCGTCTTGCGCGGAAACCTGCACTAACCAGCCTACTGTTCACAAGTCTCTTGGTAACAGTCGCGTTTATGGACCTCAGCCATTCTGTCCGTAGCCGAGAGGTAGGCTTCGTACGGCCATTGCGGCAAAGTCTCAGAAGAGATCAGTTTTCCCTGATGGTTGTCTTTCTGGGCCGACCTGATCTTGGGAACATTCTCCGATAAAGTGTTCAAAATGCCAAATCTGTGTCGCCCATAATTTCAAATCGTATTCAGACTTGTTTCGTCAGAAAGAAATAACTTTTATTAATATAACTTATACTTAGGAATTGCTTTCTACAATGTGTAAGGCTAGAGGTTGTAACATGCCTAGAGAAAATAATAAAGCTGAAAATGCATGTCCATTGTTTTCCTCCATGTCGCCAGCCAAGGTGCGTTCCATTAAATATTTATTTTATTTTTTTTTTTTTTTATTTAACATAAAATATTTAAAAGATTAAAACACATGAGACTATAAACAGGATAGACTAATGTGCTCCTTGAGCGACTTTTTAAAGTTAATAACATTGCTTATTTGTTTTAAATTGCCAGGGAGGTTATTCCATGCTGTTGTTCCAGAGTACCTGAAGGAACGTTTACCAGTTTCAGTATGAACATAAGAATGAAAAACATTTTTATTTGCAACAAATCTAGTGTTGTATGAGTGAATGTTTATTTGTGAGTGAATGTTGTCCCTCAGGTACTCAGGAGCCACATTATTAATACATTTATACATAAGAATAATTCTAAAATAATCAGCCCGCTGATTTACCTTCATCCAATTGAGTTGTTTGTACAAATCCTTCACATGTAAATCCCTAACTTTACACCCAAGAGTCAGTCTGGCTGCTCTGTTCTGTAAGACTTGAATCTGATTAATATATTTATTTGCGGCAGTTGACCAAATTGTACAACAGTAGTCGATGTGAGGCAAGATGATAGCATTACATAACATATTACGAGTGTATTGATCAATATACCAACTTAACCTTTTTAAAACACCAAGTTTTTGTGATATTTTGCCAGCCATTTTTTCAATATGCTTATCCCTTAAAAGTTGCGGGTCAAACCACATACCAAGATATTTAAACTCATTCACATTCTCAAGAGTTTCATTATTGATTTTTATTTCCAAGTCACCCATTTTTCTAGTTCTTTGGTGTGTTCCAAAAGTTATAACCTTTGTTTTAGAGGCAGTAAGTGTTAATTTGTTGGTGTTCATCCATTTAGAAATATGGTCCAGATCTTGGTTTAAACCATGCTCAATTTCAGACTTATTGTTTGAACTAAACAAAACTGCAGTGTCGTCAGCATATAAGACAACCTTACTTTTGTTGATTGCGTTGGGAAGATCGTTTATAAATAAAATAAAAAGAAGGGCCCCAATATTGAGCCTTGAGGCACACCGACTGTTACTGGTTGCGGATCAGATTGCACACCATCAATTAGAGTTGTATGCTCACGACCTTTCAAATAATTTGAAAACCATCCCAACTCAGTGTCTTTGATTCCATACCAGGACAGTTTGCGAAGGAGAACAGTATGAGACACCGTATCGAATGCTTGTTTTAAATCTAAAAATACAGCCCCAGTAACTTCACCTTTATCCATGTTGTTAAAAAAATTTAGTCAGTAACATCAGTTATTGCAGTAAGTGTAGAATGTTTGGGTCTGAAGCCAGATTGCGCAGTTGTTAAGAGCCCATTATGTTGAAGATATTTGTACACTTGGGTGTAGACATCACGCTCAAGAATTTTAGAGATGACAAGAAGGACCGAAAAAATTGCTGCAATCTGACTTCTTCCCCGCTTTAAATATGGGTGAAACAATTGCCTTTTTTCCACTCCTTGGGAATGGAGGTGGTGAGGATGGTAAGATTTAAAATGTAGGCAAGAGGTTTAGAGATCTTGTTGGCACCTGCTTTTAGAAGCCGGGAGCTAATGTCATCAATGCCGGTGGCTTTGCCTGATTGGAGTGAGGAAAGTTGTTTCAGAATGAAATCCTCATCAATTTCCTTAAATTTGAAAGGAACGGTGGAGTAATCAACAGATTTGCAAACATCATCACCATCTCCATTCTCAAAGTTTTGAGCAAGCTTATTACCAATTTCAGTAAAGAAAACTTTAAAAGCATTAGCAACTGTTTTGGGATCATTAATATTTTTGCCATTTACAACAACTTCATTAACACTTTCACGGGTCTTTGATGGAAGAATAGATTTTTATATCTATTCTTCCATCAAAATTAAAATTGTTTCCCATAACTTTTTACCATCATGTTTGCTCTGCTCAATTGTATCTTTGTAATACGATTTCTTAGCATTCTTGATAACATTATTAGTTTCATTTTTCTTATTACGATAAACATCCCAGTCACTAGATTTACCACTTCTTTGAGCAATTTGTTTAGAAAAATCACGATCATTGGATAAAGACAAAATATCTTTGTTAAACCATGGTGGAAGGTTACCTTTAATGCGAATTTCCACTTTTGGGGCATGTCTATCTGCCACCTGAATGAAATTATCTTTGAAGATAGACCAAGCCACTTCTGGATCTCTGCTTGAATACAAATTCCTCCAGTTAATTTTGTCCAGATTTTGTTGGAAAGAATCAATATCAAATGTACGGTATGTCCTAGTCTTAATTATCTTTGGTTTACTCTTAATGGGACATGCTTTGTATGACAAATAAACCAAGTTGTGGTCGCTGAGACCAGTTGCAATATTACTAAATGTAAACAACTTATTTTGGTTAGAAACCATTATTAAATCTAGGCACGAAACACTTTTTTCAGTAATCCGGGTAGGGGTGTGAATGAAAATGTGTCCCTGCTCGCTAAACACGCGCGCATGTGATGGATTATAGGTTTCATTAGCTGGTATCATGCCCTAATTATAAAGTATAAATCATCACAACACAGATTATTAAATTTTTCCAACAGGTCTTTGAGACTATGTCGCCAATATTGTTCACAGATACGTTACCATATTTCTAATGGACAATAATCTGTGAAAATAATTGGCTAGATGAATGTTCTCATACTTATGTGATGGATCAAGTAGGCTCCATAGTTATATTATATATATGGAACATAACACAATGGTTTCAAAGTTTAAAAAAATCAGGTCTATTAATGGCAAAATGTCCTGACGTTACGTCCATGTCGTCACAGATAAGTTACGTAAATTTTACTCCCCTCGATGACTGATCAAGTATGGTATTAAGTCGGTAAGTTTTTACACTTGCACGATTAAGACAAAGGTGGGGAAGGGCTTCACAGATACGTTACCACAGTTACCCCCAATACGTACAAGTAATATTGCTCAAAAATGAAATATTGTTGAAAATCACCCATGCATTGTTTTGTGTTCTTAAGCTATTACAGCTTACGATTCTGAATGAATTTCATGATTTCTTCGTGGTTGGCATTTTGTCATTACTGAGACCAAACTTGAACACTTTATCGGAGAATGGGCCCTTGGTCTATGTGTAGTAGTTTCAGTCTCTTGACGTCGCTTTAAAATTTTAGAAACGGCACCATATGTAATTCCTAAAGCGGCACCAATATCATTCTGTTTGTAGCCGCGATTACGTAAGCCAATTACGCGGGCGTATAAATCTGCACTCAACTGGCACCTCATGATCAGAAATATCGTGCAACAGTGACATGCAACAAAGTAAAGCCGGTTTCTTCGCACGGTAATGTAAAAGCAAATGTAACCTTATGAATCATGTCGCTAAACTAACTGCGAAAAAGATGCCCGATGGTTCGTTGGTCAGGCATAAGAAGCCATTGTCCTACATTACATATTGTGTGATATGGAATGGTACCTAAGACCATGCCAGGCTTCCGTGATCCATTTTGCATGGCTGACGTGTGATTGGTGGTAAGAAGATCTCCACTTAAAAACAGGGCTATGCACAAAAATAAAAATATTCCAAACTTTTGTCCATGACTGTATAATAGGATTAACTATCATAGCAATATGGTACGTTGTATTTTATTTGCTGTAGAAGTAATGATTAAACAGGATTAACTACCATAGTAACAGGGATATAGTCGGGATGGGCATCTGAAATGACGTAACCAAACCTAGATCTAGACAATAGGCGGATTAGCGGCCATTTTTTTCTACATGATGTTATTCACGTTTCGTTATACTTTAGTACACAAATATATAAGTTAACAGGTTTACAATTTTTAAATTATATTTTGTGTATACAATATATTCTGTAGTAAATCGATCAAATGACGGTGATTGTTCAGGTATTATATGTGACCGTCCACGGCGAATGAGCCGTAAATTCCTCCCGGTCAATTTTGTTTTATTTCGTGTTTAAAAAATAAACATCATAAACTTAAAAATGGTATATCATTTGACTTCAAACGATATCCAGAAGCGGGGTTATGGTTTGTTAAACTTTGCTCCTTCAACAAAATTATAGCTTTTACGTTTTTACATGTGTCTCTTTTTCCACATTGTTGGCAATAAATATCAAACAGTCATAATTGGCGGTCATTTCAAATCATCCCCAAGTCAACGAGGTTTAAGAAAGTTCTCTCATTGTTAATTGTTGGTTATGCATACCTGTACAAAATACAATGCCTGGTAAGCCACCACTTGAACAGGATTTAGCAATATAAGCAAACAAAGACCAGAGCTATTAAAAGTTCTATAGCCATCTAAGGTAGAAGCTTATTATCCACTTCAACAATAGGATTATTGATTAGTTTTTGACTATCGAAATGAGGCGGATGTCGGGCCAGCTTAAGTTACCGATGAATATGACTTTCGTACACATTTTACACCGTAACTCAGAATACAATTTAGGGAATTTACGGCTCATTTGTGCTGCCGGGTCACATATGCTTGATAGAATTAAACTGTCTGACCAGCTAGTATTCTCCTCCGCCGTCAGTGTGATTCCAGTCACTTCACGTACCGTGTTGCAAAGGTGGAGTAGCCTAGGTCGAACAATAGCGTGACGTAGTTCTCGATATTGTCCCTATGAACTCTCACCCTCCTAATAGTAATAGGTTAAAACAATTTTAGAATATATGGCACTGCACTAGTATGTTCACGCGGTACCTCTGCATTGAACCATAGATGTCAAAGCATAGGGAAAAAGAGCTGGATTGTAATCCTAAAAAATAATCATATCATGCTGATCATTTGCACCTGTAAGATTAGTATCATTGAAAAGAGTGGTATTGTATTAAACCTAGGATTGCAGATATACACAGGTGATGTAGTGCAGGACGATATATTAAACAAAATAACATATAACTATGCCAGTTAATCCTGTTACATCATCACTTCTACGGCAACTAAGATACAACGTACCACCGGGCAATGTATTCAATTGAAGAATGTGGATTGAAAAGGTGTTATAAAATAATCTTTGCACACACACAAAATTTATGAATAATCTAACGCACGATAAAGAAGGGCAGACTCGATTTACATCTCAGCTTGCTGCATGGCCCCTGCTGCAAAAAATAGTAATAATAATAAATATGATAATATCATATAATATATTATAATATCATAATAGCATATCATGCGCTTGTTATGATAAAATTTGATATTTCAATATGTAGATTCAAAAAAGATGCAATTGTTCACAAAATGCAAATTTAAACCAAAAGTGGAAAAGACCTAGACTGTGCTATAGCATGCGCATTCAATTAAACAGGTCAAAAATAATAACATTTAGGAACGGCTTAAACGTGCAAAGGTTCATATACTGGTTGCTTGTTTTAATTTTGATTTTGTCTTTGTTTAGGGATAAGCATAAAAAAACAATTTGAATTATGTTTGAAGTGGATAAATGCCGTTTTATTATTATTATTATTGACGTATGGATTTTAAACCATGAAAATATAATACCGACATTTCCTGCTGTCACTAACTAGGTCGATTTGCTCGAAAAACACTGAAATAGATTACAAACTTTACTATCCAGTAGATCAAGATATTGAACGTCATTTAGTGTACTGCCACTTATTAAACATCCTAATGAAGTCAGATTATCAATTGATATTGATGTCACCCATATAAAATTAGGTCAAGTAGTTAAAAAAAGTTGACATTTAGTGAAGCCAAGTGGATAGAAGGCCAATCATAAGAGGAACAATTATACTAGCATATCACGGTTCATTTCAAACCGAGTTGCGTCATATTTTAAATGATATACCACCTTGTTCAACGTCCATTTCAGGGGTTCATGTTTGCATAATTATGAAGGGCCGGCCAGGGGATCACTATAAAAGTATTTGAATGAATCACAGAGCCCTTGGAATAAAAAAAAATAGTGTAATGATGGCCTTTACTTAAGCAAAGTCGAATTAAAACTAAATTGTCAGTTGGGAGAAAATGTTCTCGTCTTGTGTATGAATGTTTTATACCCTTGTGTATAATTATGGTGTAAGCCTAGTTGCTTCACTTGGGAGCACAACACAGTGGTTTAAGATGTGCGTTCGCGCGAGTTAAACCAGGTGGATGTTATCTTTATTGCAAGCATAATAGCCTTGTATTTTTGTCGTTGTTATGCAAGTGAATTCATGCATATTTCTAGTTCTAGAATGCATTAGCACCCTGCAGAACAAAGGGGACAACACGCAACAATCTCTATATGCATAGCCAACTATGACAAGACCAGAGCTTGGTCTCTAAAAGAGTGATGAACATTATTTTTTCTTTCAGATCACTGACAGAACGCTCGGAAATGTTCACTCTTCCATATTTCACTTTTTTCCTTCAATTGTTTGCATAAAGAGAGGTGGGTCCATCATTTCTACTGTTGGGAGAAACATTGTTTGAATTAATACGATCTGATAATCAATATTGATCCTACGTGTTGGCTAACAATTGCCGTAAATTTTATTTTGTGTTTAACAAAAGCATTTGTTTGCGCTCTTTTTTTTACTACAAAATATGTTATTTCATAGTCCTTTTAGGAGCTTTAATACAGGCAGTGGTCAGAAATATGTAGTAGGAAAAATATTACAACTTAACAATAGCAGTTCGTGGGACAAAGGTCCTGAATTCAACATGGAATTCAGAGTAATTATATCATGAAAAGACACATCAAGAGGACTACGATACTTATTCAGAGCCAATTTACATTCTGTTATTTGCAAAAGCCGACGATCAAACACACAATATAAAAGGAGCAGGACCAGATATCATCGTTAAATCCACGGTAAGCTTAAAACGCATTCAAAACGTCAAAATGCAGTCACAAAATATATAATACTACTAAATCACCAAAACGAATTGTAACGTCGATATGCAGAAAAGAGTTGTATTAGCAATAACAATGTATGTGCCAAAAATTGTCTTTGGTATGTCGCTTTCTTAAAATATCACCAAAATATCAAATTTCGGAAAAAAACGGCCCAAAATTTTAAACAAACAAGAACCTTCCAAAATAAATGCACATTTGCACTCGGTAGCACAGGCATTACCTGATGCCGGGATGTGGGATTCCTCGTCGCTTCCCCTCTCCAGTTACAAATACTTAAAGTTTGTGCTTACCCCAGCCCTTAATCTTTAGGCAATTAAAATGCTAGTTTACTTCAGAGTTACAAATTAATAAAGCTTTCTTAGAGTTCTGGTAGAATAACTCTTTATCGGATATCTCAGCACATTTCATATTTTCAAAATTATAACACACTCCAGATATACTTCAAAGGATGAAAAGGTAAAATTCAGGAACGGAACGAGTGTGTGATTGCTAGAGAGTGTCATGGTCTTGTTTGTTGTCCAGAAAAGAGTATCATAATTACATTTGCTGGAAAAAATAAGTGACATCCCAGCCCGTATCCCAGTAAACACAGAACGTTTTAGGCATAATTCGCAAAAGGTTACAAAAGGTTGTCAGAAAACGTTTATTTTTCGGGTTACATAAAGAATATATAAAAGGTATAAAACATTATCATACCATTCACAAACATGCTGTGATTCCTATAAGAATACCTTCACATTTTAAATAAACTATTCGGAAAAATTGTTTGCAAAACATATTTGACAATAACATTTTGAAAATATTTAAAAAATGTTGTTGTAGTGTGTTTTCATACCAATGTTTTTACCAAAACCAAAACCCAACATATAACCTGTTTAAAACATTTTTAAAACGTTTTGTGTTTGCTGGGATACTATATTGAGGAGGGATCTATGTAAATATTTCAAAGGCTCTAAAGTATTTAACAGCTAGCGAGTTCAGCGTCGTTAAGTTATCCAAAATATAAAGTATATGGGTATTAGATGCAGGTGTGGAGCATCAAGCATGTAATGGATAAAACTCATTCACGTGACTTTTTTCTATTACTCAAAGCAGATTTATGGAGGCTTTTAAACGCACACGGTATTAGCCCACTTCCTTTTATCCACATAAAAACGTGGTTTTAAAAACAAAACATTCTTGACACAGTCTGTGCGAGTTTAGACTACATAATCCTTATAAACGAAGATGACTTAGTTTAGCAATTTTAATTAAATCTTACCAGGTCACTACAAGATCAATGTTTACAAGCTAGTCAGAATTGCTCTAGTTTGGGGAATAAATAATTGTGCACATTAAAGGATTGCAATCCTTCTGGAGGTACCTGGAAATGTTAAAGGTTGTTCACCATTTGGCAGCTTTTTGGTGTGAGAATCATATATTTTGCGTTCTAAGTAATGGAATTATTTCTTCATTTCATTAATTGATTAATTAATTTGTTTGTTTATTTTGTTAGAGATGTAAGCTTGTGTGTTAATAAATCATTGTGTAATATAAGTACTAAGCACGATGGTCCAATGGTTAGGGCGCGAGCTTCATAATCGAAAGGTTGTGGGTTCGAACCCCCACCGCGGCCAGTGTGTTGCGTCCTTGGGCAAGACGGCTTAATTCCCAATTGCTTCACTCCACCCAGGTGTAAAATGGGGAGCTGCTGGGGTAATCACAATCTAAGTCAGCTGAGAGTACCTGCGCATCAGTTGCGGACTTGTGGAAGCGAAAATGATTCTGATATATCCTAATGGCAGCGGAATAATTGTTGAAGTGTGCTGGTACTTAGGTGTAGCGCACGTTAAATCACCGACATTTATTTTATTTTATTTTAAATTTGAAATCATTAAACCTTTGAATATTTTCTTTACTAGGCCTACAACACAAAAGGTACCGTACCCTCTTGGGTAGGGCCGACTGGGGTCGCTTTTAAAAGTTGGTAGGTCAATATTTTTCTCTCTAAAATCATTGCAAAGAATGGTAGTGACATGGAAGAATTTGTTTGTGAAAATTATCTCGAGATCTTTTTTTATCTCGAGATAATTAAGGCTGACATTACGGTAATACCACAACGCACGATCGTTATATAAGCCCTGTAGGCTTTAGTACTGTACACGAGTAAATTTAAGACATCACGATATGTTAATTATATATCAGTTGCATGTGTACGATACATTTGATAGCTATCGTGTCTTCTTTTAAATGGTGCAAAAAAAAGTCCCGTCACTAAGATAATTGGGATGGTGCAATCTTCAAGAAAGTTTTGATTTTACTGTCGATATTTTAACTTCAGTTGCCCAATCAACGATGGGAAGTGTTGATGCCGTCGCGGGTATAAATCCGTACTGCGCAGATTCCTTATACTTTTGGGTGCGTCAGTCCAAAAATGAAAAACACTGCGCTAGCAATGTAAGAGCTGTGGAGCTTCTAGTTTCTAGTAATGTTGGAGAAAAGATTTGAACTAGCGGCGTGTCGGACTAACAGTCCTGCTGTACCGTTCTTTTGGGCGTGCTTGATTTTTTGGGAAAACGCCCACAACTTTTGATATTGTGGTATTCATATTGTATTAACCTTGAATTAAGAATATTGGTATTGGCGTTCTGGACTAAATTCCTATACGATTATATATCAATGAACACCAGGCGGTACACTGCATTTTTTTTTACTATACAGTGCACAACTTATAAGTTCCCCCTAATGCTTTTTGAAATAAATCGAAAATTATTTAACGAAATGTAAAACTGAAAAAGTTATGAGTAACCTTATTTGTTTTACAAATCTGGGACAATTTGTAGTGTCACACATCATGATCATTGCGTTTGGCCACAATGGTTCATTATGTAAAAAAAGAGGGAGTTTTAAAAGTTGCACCTGAGTCCATAGGAGTCAATTGTCAAACAATACAGTATGTTAGGCATGTCCATGTGTTTGTAAAGAGATAACGTGGTGAAAGACAATTTCAGATACAACTTATGAAAATCGTAATGTGTAAGTCAAATTTGTTTGGGAAACGAGCACGACATAATTTATTGAAACGCAATAACTTACCAGACATTTTTCGACGGGTTTCAGCCAGATTCACTATAGACATGTCCTGACGAACAGTCGTGACACGTCGACGAGGTGCTCTCGCCTGATTTTTCACCTCTCAATTTGTTCTCAATTTTCGAATTGCATTAGGCGCAACTCCCATACGACGATCAATTTCTTTCACCGGTACATTTTCATCCAGCAAACCTATTGATCTACCGCGAAGAAATTCGGGCAAACGCGGCATTATTAAAATGTGACTTTTCACATGTGATGAACTACTGGCGATGTGGTCTATTCTCACTGCAGTACATATCCCTTCCATCTCAGACATTTATCATTAAAAAGAAAAGACTAAAACACCTGCTTTGCTTTTCAAGAAGAAGAAGAAGAATACCAAAGATTAAGTTTTTTTTTACAAACACATGAATATCCCTGGCCTACTGTATTGTTTGAGAATTGAGTCCTATGGACTCAGATGCAACTTTAACACTGTTTAAAACGGTCTCCTTTTTTTAAATAATGAACCATTGTGACTGAACGCAATGACGTGTGACGCTAAAATTTGGTCCACATGTGTAAAACAAATAAGGCTACCCATATCATTTTACAGGTTTGCATTTCGTCAAATAGTTTTCGATTTATTTAAAACAATATGTAGGGGGGAACTTATAAGTTGTGCACCCTATATTATTTAAAACGCTAAAATAGGAAAAACATGATGTTTCCTGTCATGCCCCCTATTCGCCTTAAAGTTGTCCCACAATCCCCGAGGGCCTACGAAAGATTAAGTAATGATCGCTACATTTGATACGAAAAGCTCTATTACAAAATAACACAGCTTAGTGTCTGATGGTAACATAGATATCACAGGTGACATTTATATTTCAAGACAAATCGCCGGATATTCTAGACTATATTTTACCCATGTAATGTAATCAATTCAACATCGCATGATTTGTCGCCTGATTTATCTATTTTGAACAACATTTCAAAATCCAAGGGACCGGATATGTATTTATACATTACATTGGTTGTTAAATCGAAACTTTGTCGTATATAGATAGCTAGCGTTTATCCAGGTTATCCCTTTGGCATCAAAATCTATTACTTTCCAAGACCCGTTTGTCTGAGGTTGGTAATAATCATTTGTTAAATCAAGAGAGTCAATTTTTATGACGTGTCGAAATAACATATATTCAGACAAAGTGGATGGAGAAAATAAATAAATCTACAAAGCATGGAAACATGTGTGTGTTGTGTTTTGGGGCGCCCTCTACGGAGGGATCCCTTGCATTTTGCTTCAATTTTTTGCTAGATTTCGGCCCTGTTTTACATTTGTTTGGTTTAAAAGTACGTACATAGAATAAATAATGCAATAGACATGGTTTTTATTTTATTACTGTTTACTAATATGTACTGGATACAAGTAAATTTACGCTTGAAAAACGAAATCTTTGTATGAAATGTTACAAGTTAATGCGTTAAAAAAACACCCTACACACTGTGACTTTTTGGGCGAAAAGCTTTTCATGGCCTCTAGTGTAATCACATTTGATCATTAGCGGAAGTTGCAATGAAATATTATTGACAGAAGCAGCTAATATTTGCACAGTACCAGTTGCCAGTTTGTCGTCCACATTTACTCCCACATATTATGTGACTGCTCGCTGCATAATTCGTAAGCTAGATTACGGACATAATGTGTTTGTTATAATGATTGATAAGGTTGATCACGGGATTACATATGGTTGAATGGGATAAAAAGTAAGTATCAGGGTCTTTTCATAATGCATTGGTGCAAAGAATCCACAAGTCTGTTGAAGATTTGATTTGCATTCCATAAATTATACGATTTTTTTACAACATATTTGAATCCTATACAGTGTGATGACAACATATTAAACCACAGATAGCAAGTACATGAAGAAGGAAACACTACCGGGCCGGCGGCGGCTTTGCTAGTATTATTATTATTCTGAGTAATTTATCACTGTTCGTTGAAAGTGACTAGTGGTAGTGCAGCTATAAAAAGAAATGATTATTTGCAGAGGGTGTCTGATGTGTCTCAGTCGTTGGAAAATTTTACAAAATGAGCCTCAAATGAAGACATTTGGTGGACACTTTTACCAAATATACTGCTTTTACACATTGTGTAAAATGTTCAATATAAGACCCATTTGAAGCAGTTTGCAGTTCATCATTTCTCGTGGGGTGCCTGGACTTTGTGTTAGCATTATTCTGGCACGATGTTGCTAGCATATGCGCGCGCATCGCGAGTTAATTCTCACTTTCAAGTGAAAGATGATCCACATTGGGTTCAATTCGTGTCGGAAGCGCGCAAAAATTTGCAATGTTACACTATTCTATACCCAAATTAAGATATTAACCGAATGTGTTCGTATTTAAACAGAACTAAGAATAGGGATTTTTTTCTTTGAGTTGGAGGGGGGGGGGGCATCGAAGAAAGAACTTTAAGAAGGATATACTAGGGGTAAGACGTCAGCAGGGTAGGCAAAGCTATTTACCAGTTAAGTTTACAAGGACAACTGCGCGTATTGTTTACGCAAAGCTTGTTAAACTATTTTAGTCCCCAATCAGGGTGAATTTAATTTATCATATGGAAAGGTTTCTATACAAAAACGATTCTCTTATAAACCATTATGCGCACAGTTAACATCACGATATACCTTAATACACATTTTCGTCCAAGAGCTTCCAAGCAGTGAACAGCAAACAGTGAATTGTCTCCACTCCAACACAGTCTTTGATTGCACTACACGGTTGAGTGCATAGCAATGTAAGAGCTGTGGAGCTGATAGTTTCTAGTAATGTTGTAGAAAAGGTTTAATGATATTTATTGGAATGACAAGAAACATATCCGTATGCAATACGGGTTGAAGTGACTTTTATGTTAGTGGCGGCTTTATTGTTAATTTCTTTTGATTTGTAAATTTCAGAGCTGTTAATAGAGGTGTCTCGACAGTGAAAGTAAATGTGAATAAAAAATCAAACATGTTTTTGGATTTTAAAAAAATATCACAATAGCAATGGATGTTTAAAAATGGTGTTATTCTTCATTTGACAATAAATTGGTTGATAAAACATCTAAAGAAAAATAGGTGGTGAGAGGTTTCGAACTTGAGCGAAAAATCATAAATGGATTAGGAGTCCACGGGTTGTGAAAGTGAGTATTTATTATTAAACTGAGCTCAAAAAGAAACTTATAATTTTTCACAAGGTCATATCTTGAAATCCTGTCCATCAAATTGAACCAAAATTACACACAGATTTACTTCAATACACTACTCTTAACACACTTCAGTAACCAAGCAGTTATCCAACTGACACAACAGCAAAATGCACTGACATGGAACAGCAAATGTTGGGCTGTGAAAGTGAAGGAAGTCCAGGAAGTTGTCCCATGGCAGTGCATTTTGCTGTTGTGTCAGTTGGACAACTGCTTGATTACTGACATGTGTTTTGAGTAGAGTATTAAGGTAATCCTGTGTGTAATTTTGGTTCATTTTGATTGACAGTATTTTAAGATATGTCCTTGTGATTCACAAGTTGTAAAAAATTATAAGTTTCTTTTCGAGCTCAGTTTATTAATGTATGCTGTGGTCCGGAAAAAACTAAAGAATTGTAAATGTAATTTTTGCCAATGGGGTTCAGAATGTTGATGTAGGGTATCCAAGAAAATGCTATGGGTAAGGGAATCTGAAGAAGTAGTGCGCAGTTGATATGCAGAAAGGACTGTAGCCGTCTAGAAAAATCTGGATATCAGTATCATTTTCCAATAATTTTGACTATGAAATACCGCATGAAATGAACCAAAGAATGAACAAGATGGCTCGATAAAATTACTGGTTTATCAAAGGGCTCGGTACTTTTTTTTTATTATGCTTTAAACATTTAAATATCGGTGGTTTCAGACTCATTGTTGTTTTAATTTTTCAGACAAACCGGAATAAGTAAGTGTGTAAAAATCCAATATGGCCGCCGTTACCATGGCAACGGTGGATGCGCCGACGACAAAAAATAGATTTTCGAGTTGAGAATTGTTACAGGTATACACCAGTGATGATAGACTATCCAAAAAGTCCAAAATAATATTTAAAAAATGCCTTCTTGCCTAACATCCCCCTTAAACTTCGCGTCACAACACTCATGACATCAAAAACATGGAGTTATACGTACACTACTCGATAGAATGGAAGATGGAAAAAGAAAGTATTTAAGAAAAAAAGAACGAACAGTGGTTACCCTAGATGTTCATTTGACAAATTTAAACATCAGATGTAAGCAAAAAGGAAACCAAAGACACGAATATTGACAAGGATACATCTATAGGTATGGTAGTGTTACATACATAGAAGCACCTTTGGAAAATCTGCAACGAATCTTGTGGAAGCAGCGTATTGCCAACGCCATGCGACCTCACTGAAAAACCTGCTTGTTCATGCATACTATTCTGATCACTCGCACCTGTTAGAGTGCAATCTGCTTGTAGTGCAGGACGATTTATTCAAAAAATGTATTCCTCTATTGCTATGGTTGTTAAGGGATGTGACAAGACTATGTTGGTGAAACTGGGAGGGGGCAAAAATAAAAGACAAAGGTTCGAACCAAGTTACTATAATTGACAGAAAAATCCGTGAGGCCATGTGGATCAGAGAGGGGGCAACAAAGCCATGAATCTAGTCTTAGGGATGTTCTCTGGGTCACGTCAAGTCCCAAGGCGGGAAGTGCAGTTTGCCTGGACCAAGATGACATAACCGGTCATCGAAAGCTCCGAAAGTGAGTAAAACATATTGGATATGACTAATGCACATACATTTACATAACAATAAGTCACCTTAATAACAGCTTATAGCTCGTATGATTAATATTATCACGTGGTAAGAAATGTGCATTGGACAATCGATTACTAAAATGGTTTAGTACTGTATATTTCGGTTTACTCTTCATTAAGCGGGTTTATGGCTGAAAAGGTCACGGAGACCTCGAAAAATTAAATATGCAATGCAATGCTTTATTCTGAATAGAATAATTCTGCTTTAATACACCCCAACATGATATACCATAGAATAGTCACCGAAATGGTAACCCGAGTTTTATTCATTTTCGTTATTATTTCAAACCAATCCTCTTGTTTTAAGAAAATGATTTTATCCAAACGGTTACATCATATCAAAACTCCCATTGGGAGCCCATTCCTTTTTTAATTTCAAGTTCTTTCGCTCGATTTTAATATCAAGTTATCAATGAATTTCGATCAAACTTCTCATGAGACTGTGGATTTACCCAATGTTCTCGTAATGTTAGGGAAAAAATGAGAGTTGTAAGAAGGATAGTAAGTGGAGATGTTGGAAATCCCTCCAGACTCCAGAGACTCGACTTGATTATAACAGAGTCAGGACAGCGTACACATCTGTGTCAAGAAAAGCTGCGTCTGGTCACAAGTCCAGAGTTAAGGAAAATTCAGATCTATGGCGAAGCTCCAGAACTCCTTCAACATATTTGACCAGATCGCATGATTATTGATCCTCGTCTGTGACGCTCTATCAGATCCCACGACCAAGCTGTCAAAATCTAAGGATCCAACCGGGTCAGCCAACAGAGGTCAGTCCTTCCATCATCAGCTCACCTATGGAATGGACTACCTGGTCCAATTACCTCTAGCCAGAATCGGCTGAGCTTCAAGCGGGAGGTTAACAACTATCTTAGCGCCAACCCATCAGCACTATCATACTGATAGCAGCTGTTAAGGCCTGTGAGCTTCGATCAAAGTGCAAAATATGACCACTTAAACTAATACTGCGATTATGTCCATGTTTGTTTTCTCTAGCCAATCAGATAGGCCTTCTTTTCTTGCGTTCGGTGAAATACCAATCGCCCGTCGCTCACCAACGGAGTATTAAGTTCATATTTATAACACTGGGTGTCGACACTGTGCGTCTCTAAGAGCTAATATTGCGCTGGAAAAAACCACCAGTGCCTACTTGAGTAGTACCTGTGTAGCGTGAAGAAGGGTTATTTACTATTATAATGGCACACACTCACTGCTTGGCATCTTTCCTCATCGAAAGTGGGCCAAACTTTTCCATTATGTACTCCACCGTCGCAGGGGTATTGACGTCATTGCGTTATGACAGCTGTTTCGTTTCGCATTCATGCGGTGATTTTTTTCACTTGAATGTGTAGGCCATCGCCTCTAACGAGCGCTAGCGATTTGAAGCTGCGATCAACCAATGTCAAATCAAGGTGGAAAAGGTATACTCCGTGTTACACAAAATGTTTCAGGAGAACAAGGGCTAAATATATAATGAAATACAACCAACTATTAGCATGATTACTGTCCAGATAACAAATTACATACAGAAGTTTCATATCAAAACACTTGATAAGAATGGCATAATAATTAGTTTGTATAACACCTTCACATGGTACTTTGATATTTACCCAATACCACTCAGATTATCATCGCCGATGTAATTTATAGATGACTTCAGGTGGATAAATGAAATTGTGCATATTGTGTCAATATATGTCCTTTAATGACAAATATGCAGCATCCATACCTGATAGGATTTTATAATTCCACAAAACAAATCAAGTAGATGTTTTCAATTAGCGTTAGTAAAAGGTGTGTCAATCAGATGTGTTCAATTAGCATTAGCAAAGCTGTGTGTAGCATGGGCTTAAAAAGAAAGTTTTAAGCTCACAAAAAAAAGGCAAAAAAGCAAACAACATAATTATAACAATGATGTATATAATACTAAATGATATGTAAATTCTGGATTTATCCCTGATCTTAATCGCTTAGATTAATTAAATTTTTTAGGTTCATATTCTGTAGCAATCGGATATTTTCAATAGCAGTAGCAAAGCTGTGCGTAGCATGGGCTTAGAAAGAAAGTTTCATGCTCACAAAAAAGAAAGACAAAAAACAAACAATACATAACACTGGTGTGTATAATACTTAACGATATGTAAATGTTACACAAAATGCTATAACCCAATTCTGGATGTATCCCTGATCTTAATCGCTTAGACTTACTAAAATCTTTTAGGTTGATATCCTAAACTCTTAGGATATCATTAAAATTCAATCTATAAACTTGATTTAAATGTTTTAATTCAATTTTTCCCCGGGAATTTTTCATTTGTATCTGATCAGAATCGCTCAGATTGACTTTTAAGAATATTGAATAAGATACAGGAAGTTGAGAAGGTTGTTCAATTTTGCAATATTCCAATTTTAAATAAAACCGAGGGGTTTAAACACGCATGATTGAACCAGAAAAGACATTATACCAGAGTTCCTGGAAGATCTGTGCTTCGACCATATAAATGAATCAGAAACCCACCAACTCAGCATGCAGGTCGTTTTCAATAGTGTTGATTAGTCTACTTGTCTTCTATAAGAAACAAAACAAAAACCTGAAATAAAAACCCTCGGGTACAAGTCCAGACATCCAGTCAGTCAATAAACAATTAAGGAACAACTTGAAGGCGGAGCGCTTAATGAATACTCCCTGGGTGATCGCATCGCCATGATGAGGCTGCAGTAAGGTGAGAAGTTGTTCGAGGAATGAAAATGAAACGTGACCAACAAGGTGTGTAAACTATTAAATGCTTTACACGATCGTAACAGCCACAGCTTATTATAACTGCAATGCAAATATTGGCATTATTAGTGGAATAATACGGTTATGAAACTTGAGTTAAAGTACTGACTCTTTTGTCAAAATGTGCCCTAAAATTGATGGGTTTGCCATGTTAAGTATCAAATTTGACCTATAAATATAATCATCGGAAACATGAATTTATCGGCATCTCAGCAACCACACAAAGTTTTTGACATTATTCGCAAACGGTTAAAAAGGCTGTCAGTTATATAAAGGTAAAGAGTATAAAAGGTTTCCATAACATTAAAAAAAACGTCTTGAAGAAATATTTCTTCAAAATAGGTTGACATATTTGAACAAGCTCATTAAAATTGTTGATTTTATTGTGGATTTTGATCAATTTGAACAATTCCCAACTAAACACGAAAGTTGGTTATTCACGTTTCACTAATCCCCGTCACCAATATACTATTGGTTTCGTCAGACTGGTAACTCATCTCAAATCAGACTGTTTCTTTTTGTGGGCACCATGAACAGTCGTAGAGGGCGTGATGAGTCGATCCCATTGATAGAGTGATTTGCCGAGGCCCCATGATGGCAAACAAATTTATGCTGGTGAAAGAGGATTGATCCTAGTGTTACCCTTTAAATCCAGAATCCGCCCAAAAACATCACTTGTAAAATAAGCACCAAAATTATTTTGTTAAAGATAACCCTTGGTGCCAAAAGTGTGCCCAAACAAATCGAAACACCAGCAACGATCACATTTTCAGGTACACTCTTCTACTACCAAATAGCTTTTTACTGGACACCATGCCATTGAAACACATATGCGCCAGTGCTTGAGTAAACGCTCGCAATTTTAAGCTGCGCCCAAATGTACACTGACGTCAGTGAATCGCCCTATAATTTTCTGGAGAAAATGCTATGTTGAATAGTGCTGGGTTTCCCGCTCTTCTGAGCAAGATTGCATCTTACAATAACATTAATAGTTTTCAAGTTCAAGAACCTGAGTGAAAAGTGATCCATAATGATCGAACTACCAATGTCATGAGAATACTCCTTTAAGTGGTCATTTTAAGATGGCTTATATTAAAAGCAATATCTTTAGTAATATTGTGTTTATGCCGGCTTATCTAGTTGCAAGTGACGTCAATAAAACCAGGTACACTAATGTATAATTTAACACCTTTACGCTATAAATGGCTTGTGTTCATCTTGTAAACATATCAAAAAATTGGCTTATTCCAGACTGGCTGTCTAGACCAGCGAAGCTTTTTTGCTTAAGTTTACTCGAATGTATTTCATGCAAAACTGTGGCAAATCGAACTGTTATTGGAAAAGTGACTATTACAGGAGGAGTATCGTCATTTTAGTATCATCATTGTTATACGTCTGTTTCAACAGAAACAAAGCAAAACAAACAAACAAAAAATATTTTCATAAAAAGTAGATTTGTATTTCTTTTCTACAAAATGTTCCTTATTTTGGTCAGATATGTACATTTTTTTTGACAAAGGTAAAACATAGAAAGTCGCTATTTATCTATCGTGGCTGAGTTCGGTCCTTCTGATGTGTTATGATCTTCCCGCCAGCCGGACGTGTATGTACAGTATTATATGGGTATCGGGTAAGCACTCGACTAATATTTCGATACAACGTCTCCCGTCATTTTATTCAAAATCTCAGATTTTGTCACAAATATAGCACTTACTCATTTACTAACGTACATTACAATCATGTAACAAAAAAAAGACAGATTTTGAGGAGATCCTCCGCGGAAAATGTTAAAATATAGCTTTAATAATTAATTTAAATAGTTTCTGGTATTGATTCCTTCATGCATTTTTGAAACATTCGGTGAGATCTTTATTTATTCTGAAAAATAAATGTAGAAAGATTTCATGTAAGTGATTTTAAGATCTGGTGAGTGCAGACACCCGTTTTTTTCCTTAATTTCAGACACAACTGGATCCTACCTCAGTGGGACAATGATGTGGTAAAAAACGAGATCAGTGTTTCCAGAAGTTATTATAACAGAGTTGTTAGTTGGTGTGACTGATTTCAGCAAACAGTTATACTGGAAATAGGTTGGCATTCTTGCAACATATTGTTTAATTTCATTCTCTTCTTCTTAGGCTTAGACAAAAAATAGTTGACTTGCCCTTTTTTTGTCTTTTTTTTTGTTTTGTTTTTAATTTCTGCAAAATATGACATGATACGTAATGTTGCAACCTATTGTCCGTTTTCCTATTCTAGCTGCACAATGTCTCTGTAATTGAAGCGTGACGTTAGCGCATGGCACTGTGTTGTAGGTAAGGACACTTTCTTCATAACGTCGTGGTGGTGTTATTTTTCATTCAATGCCTTTAAAAATACTCAGATCATCATTTGTTCTTTTCAAAATATAAAATAGAGCATGCTTTCAACGTAGTCACATGGTTTGTAATGAAAAGAAAACGAAGAAAGCGAATCAGAATTTGTTTGAACCACAGTTAAACATTAATAAAACAAATATTTTGAAATTATAAACCAAAATATGAAATTCTCGGATGAAAATCTGACATTTGAAAAAAACAAATGCCTATATTCCATCTATTAATTTGCTCTCTTTTTCAATAATGCAGAATGTAAGACACTAGGAGACATTTTTCAAACAATCGGGGATGTTTGTCTCCTAGTGAGACGCTACAGGAAAAGACAAAATCAGCAACCATCGGCCGCTGAGGGCACTCACATACGGTTGCAGGATAGTTACAAATACAGCATGTAGAGTTCGATGTGCGATTAAGTAATTTCAATTCGATATTCTTATTTGAAAATTGTAAGATCTTGGGATAATATTTAAGGGCACATACGCGGTGTTGATTCACCAATTCATTTTACCTTCTCGGGGACGTAAGTTTCAATATAACTGTCTTTACAGAAACACTCTAAGGATTGACTCTGGGTTAATATTGTTAAGAAAATACCTATGCCAAACAATTTTCTGAATATAGTTTAACATAGTAGCGAAATAATATCGTAATCCCTGTTGGAATGAGGTACTTTCAAATCAATATTTTCACTTTTCTTTCAGTAAAAACAAGTACAATAATATTGAACTAGTTACACATTTTATTATTAAATTGGTTATATTGACGCATATACGAGTATATATATAGCCTATTTCAGACTATTTTGGTAAAATGTTCTAATAGAAAGATTTATGCGTGACTTTGAATGAGGCTTCCGGAGGCAAGCTGCACTTGACCTCCTCCCCCACTTTTTTCCCGAGAGCTTCATTTTCGATGTTAATCCTTCCAGCTTGTTTAATTTGATATAGTTTCCAAATGCGAAACTATTTATCGAGCTCCTCTTGGAGCTATACTATTGAGCGAACAATATTTGATTTACACCGTTACGAAAGGATTGTGTACACATCTTGTGATTGTAGCATGAAAAGGTAATCCATCTGAGAGTGGTAAATAGTATGGGCATTGTTTGCTTGCTTGCTTGCTGCTGCTGCTTGCTTCAGGTCGACCTCGTTTTCAAGTGATTGTAAATGGTTTGAGTTTAATGCATCGCGAGGCTACACAAGAAGGTTGCTTTTCTTTTCAAAAAACAAACAGATGAAAAAAAAATGATGCAACAACACCCTATCCCAGCTGCACTTAGAACTTAATTCTTAAAGAGCTTAACAAATTAATCAAATAATTCCCGGGAATACTTTGTTAACTTTTTTCCTACTTTTCGTGCGTATTGGTTTTGTTTTAATATCCATTTTTCCATGACATCCCTAGTTTGGGTTATCTTCACAATAACGATAATTCAATGGTGATTAAGTGTACTTATTTTCAATAGAGTACACAACTACGGAGACATTATGTGAGGGTACTATCAACAATTTAGAATTCTAAACATATGTAGGGTACAGTAAAGGCTCCGGAAAATCTTTAATACACGGGGGCATCAATATTAGGCGAAAGGCTGCGCGCTGTGGGGTGTAGGTGCATACATTTTACATGAAGTGTACCTTAAATTATGAATTATACCTTAAAATGATGAATTTTACCCTAAAATTATGAATTATCCCTCTTAACAATATTGGGTGCCGGCCCCCATGCCCCGGTTCATTGATGGTTCTCAAGTTCAAGACGCAAAGGGGAAAGTAACTGAGTAAATGGTGATCAAAATTATACATAATTATTTGAAGAGCTTGATTCCAAAATGAATTAAATCCTCTTTTTGTCGAATTGAGTTACGAGTAAAAAGAATGTTGGCATTACATTTCGGGTGCATCTTATTTTGAAATAAAATTTCTGGAAAAAGTGGTGTTGCGAAAATTGGTAATTTTTTTTTCTCAAAAGGGACTAAATCCACATGTGTCCGAAAATAACGAAATAAATAGAATATACAGTAAAAATAAAAGTATGAAACCAAACCGGCTTATACAGGGTGTATCAAAGTCAATAAACGTATTCAGTTCGATTAAAAAGTACGAGGCATTTGGTACAAATGCTATAGGCCCTAGTGATAGCTGAATCAATACCATGTAACCAGTTATAAGGAAACAGAATTCTATTTCTATGAGCCGAGTAAAAATGCAGTTGCGCGAAGTCAATTAAAAGCAACATGAAAATCACATGTTTGACCACTTTCTGTACAATTAACAGTATTAGGCTACCGCATGGCCACCAGGGCATGACCACCATTCCTCTGTGTGCATACATCAGCTCTATTGAGCATGACATTCTCACCACGTCTTTGTTTTTCCTGCCTGGATGTCAATTTGTGCAATTACATGTCTCTCTAGTTCATCAAGATCTGCCGGAGAAAGTGTGAAAACCTTTGATTTCAGATGGCCTCGCAAGAAGAAGTCAAGGGCCATTGCATTTGGTGTTTTAAAGCACGATTTTCAAATAATAATCCTGTAAAGAAAGTTGTGAAACTGATATTTATGTTATTGACTTCCCACAACTGCATTTTTATATGGCTCACACACATATATACTGAGTGCTGAATGGTCACAAAATTATTGGAAAATAACACTGATATCCAGATTTTTATAGACGGCTAGCTCTACTGCCACATTATGTCGGCCGCATCACATACTGACGTATTTGCAAAATACGCATTTCGATCAAATCGAACTTGAAAATTTAGCGATTTTCATTTGCCTTATAATCTTGATTAAAATATTATTGTCGATTAAAACCAGGTTAACAGTTATGCAAATATGCCATATTTTCAATATAATTCACTTATTCACTATCAGAGCATAACTCATTCTGCAAAAAACAATATTAAATAAAATACGTCACTATGTGAAAAGGACTAATGTCAATTTCGCCATTCAAATGACAAATACGTCGCGCAAATACGTCAGTATGTGAAACAGTTGCGCAAATACGTCAGTATGTGAAAAGGACAAAACAGCAATTTTGCCGTGAAATGACAGAGTCGCGCAAATACGTTGCGCAAATACGTCAGTATGTGAAACGGCAATTTCTTCAAATTGCAGATAGGTGATCGGCAAATACGACGTTATGTGATGCGGACATTTCAAGGTTTTGTAAATACGACATAATTAAATTAATTAATATCTTACTATTTAAGCCACTTTGAGGCATGGTTTTTGGTGCATATATAGATTAGAACATAACAAACTAATATACCAATTTTCTCAAAAATGTTAAAAATGTCGAATACGTCAGTATGTGATACGGCCGACGATTACTTTCACACTACCCTTTGAGATTCACTTTCGAATATATACCTAATCGTTTTCTTGGATAACCTACAAACAAATTCTGAGCCCCATTCGCCCAACAAGTTTTTCACAATTCTTTTATTCTTTCCGGATCACAACATACATCCATATTAATAATTACCCCCTTTTTCACATGCTCATCTATAGCGGTATAGCGATGGACTTCTAATGCTTGTTTTGCTCAAGTTCGAAATTTACGACAACCTGAATGTTTTAAATCTTTTATTAATTAATCATTTTATTGTAATAAATCAAGAATAACACAATTTTAAACATCCGTTGCTATTTTGATACTTTTGTTTTATCAAACAAACATGTTTGATTTTCATTCAAATTAACTTTCACCATGCTTGACCACATCGCGACAGTTCGTCTCACACACATAACAAATGCACTATGATCAAATAGAATGATGACAGCATTTGATTGAATGGTCTGCACTGCGCTATGATCACGGTGAAGGACAGTGGTTCAAATCTTTTGTTTGGAACCAATCGATAAAAGCATGTAGGGCATCTATTGATACTTTTGGGTTTTGCATAGTGTGTCCTCTCAAGAATACCTATTCTCTGACACATGTGCTCTGATAGGCACATGACCACTTGTGCCGCCGTAAATATAGGGTCCACAACTTCCCCCCTAAATACTTTTTAAAATAAATCGCAAAATATTTGACGAAATGCAAAGGTGCAAAATGGTATGGATAGCCTTATTTGTTTTACACATATGGTCCAAATTATAGTCATTATTGGTCACAATGGTTCATTATGTAAACAAAAGAGGCCGTTTTTAACAGTGTTAAAACTTACATCTGAGTCCATAGGAGGCAATTAACTCTAAAACAATGCAGCAGGCCAGGAATATTCATGTGTTTGTTAAAGAAAACTTAATCTTTGTTTTTCTTCTTTTTCAAAAGCAAAGCAGGTGTTTAATTATTTTCTCTTTAATGATAAATGGCTGAGTTGGGCGGGATATGTACTGCGGTGAGAATAGACCATACATCGCCAGTAGATCATCACATGTGAAAAGTAATTTTTAAAATGCCACGTTTCCCGATTTCCTTCGCAATAGGTTTGCTGGATGAAAATATAACAGTGAAAGAAATTGCTCGTCGTATGGGATTTGCACCCAATGCGATTCGAAAATTGGGAACAAAATTTCAGGTGAAAGGAGAAGTGAAAAATTTGCAGAGAGCACCTCGTGGACGTGTCACGTCTGTTCGTCAGGACATGTCAATAGTGAATTTGGCTGAAACCAGCAACGGATCCGGACTTTAATAAACAGCACGCGCCGACGTTGTAATGCACTTGAGGACACATTACCTACTGACCATCTAGACTTGTAAGTTTTGTTTCCATTACAAACACATGAACAGACCTAACATACTGTATTGTTTGAAAATTGACTCCTATGGACCAAGGTGCAACTTTTCAAACTGGCTCTTTTTTACCTAATGAATCATTGAGACCGAACGCAATGATGTGTGACACTACAAATTAGTCCAGATTTGTGAAACAAGTAAGGTTACTCATAACTTTTTACAACTTTACATTTCGTTCAATAGTTTTCGATTTCTTTCAAAAAGCATTAGGGGAAACTTATAAGTTGTGCACCCTATATATGTAGCCACATCTCATCGTGACGAATCATGTGCTTTGTAAGGAGTAGAACATTTTTTTACGATCCGTGACCATTCATAACATACCTTTGTTTCCGGCTCCTATGTCCCTCCCAAAAATGGCGGGAAAATCTATTTATAGCTCATTTTTCAAAAAGGCCGCCAGCTCCATATTGAAGAACATGAAAATCGATATATCATGAAGTGGATAGGCTATAATAACAAACAATGTGTCGTTTTCAACTATTTTTGGCATGCCAAATCTTTTTTTGTCGTATTCAAAGTGTTTGGAGGTCATCTTGACCCCTAAATCCAAGATGGCCACCAGCGCCATATTGAAGAACGTAAAAATCGATATATCATATTCATATTCATATTCAAAGAGTTTGGGGTCACATTGACCCCTAAATCCAAGATGGCCGCCAGCGCCATATTGATAAATACATGAAAATATATATACCATGGGGTGGGTAGGCTATACTGACAAACAATGTGTCGTTTTCCACTACTTTTGGCATGTCAAATCTTGTTTTGTCATATTTAAAGTGTTTTAGGGTGATCTTGACCCCTAAATCCAAGATGGCCGCCAGCGCCATATTGAAAAACATAAAAATCTATATATCACGAAGTGGATAGGCTATAATAACAAACAATATGTGGTTTTCAACTATTTTTAGCATGCAAAACCATTTAAGATCATATTCCAAGAGTTCGGGGTCACCTTGACCCTTACAGCCATATTGACAAAACATGAAAATCTATATATCATGAAGTGGATAGGCTATAATACTGACAAACAATGTGTTGTTTTCCACTATTTTTGGCATGCCAAACCTTTTTATGTCATATTCAAAGTGTTTGGGGGTCATCATCACCCCTAAATTGGCCATGTTGAAAAACATGAATATCGATGTTTAAAATGTGACACACATGAGGCCAATATTTATTTTTACTCAATTATTTATACTATAGATTTTGAAAGTGTTACTTTTGTTCATTCAGGAAAGTTGTACGCTAAAAACACGTGATGGAGAACAGAACAGACACTGAAGAGCAACCAAGAGACTGATAAACTAGAATGCATGCTGTATAAAGATCATTGCCCCATGAAAGACAGTTTAGAAAAAGTATCTGCAGAGAAATGGGAGAACATTAAGGACAAATCTTTACAATGGAAGGGCCTTGATAAATTTCAACATG